>NC_089785.1:15791547-15809047 GCF_040412425.1 Macrobrachium rosenbergii | reverse complement strand
TCATTTATATGAGCTTTCTTTGTAAACTTATTTTTATATTTCTTCAGTCTGATAAGTAGAGGACAGTAAGTCGAAAGACCTTGCAGTAATCCATTGTTTCTCTCCTTCCAGGTATTGCATTTTATATATATATATATATATATATATATATATATATATATATATATATATATATATATATATATATATATATATATATATATATATATATATATATATATATATACACACATATACATATGTATATATATATGCATATACATATATATATGTATATCTATACATATACATTATACACATATATATATATATATCGATATATATATATATATATATATATATATATATATATATATATATATATATATATATATATATATATATATATATATATATATATATATATATATACACATATACATATGTATATATATATATGCATATTCATATATATGTATATGTATACATATACATTACATATATATATATATATATATATATATATATATATATATATATATATATATATATATATATATATATATATATATCGATATATATATGTGTATATACACATAAATACAGACACACATTATATATATACATATATATATATGTATATATACACATAAATACATACACACACATTATTTATATTTATATATATATATATATATATATATA
Source organism: Macrobrachium rosenbergii (assembly GCF_040412425.1). NCBI lineage: Eukaryota > Metazoa > Arthropoda > Malacostraca > Decapoda > Palaemonidae > Macrobrachium > Macrobrachium rosenbergii. The sequence continues at coordinate 15,808,363 of NC_089785.1, read as the reverse complement.
TATATATATATATATATATATATATATATATATATATATATATATATATATATATATATATATATATATATATGTATATATATAGCAAAAAATCTGAGTACACCAACAGTCGCCACGCCCATCATTCAAGGATGAAATTACTAAAAAGAAAACCTTCCTGCATCAGCCTCCTCATTTCCCCTCTCAGAAGGCTCCCCACCCACCACTTACTGCAACATTAACCTCTGGCTCGGGGATGAAGTTTTGCAAAGCTTGATGATCGCATATAATGCTGGTTAAAACTACGAACAAATCGTTGACTTGTATTCAAACTGTTTGTGATGTGTATGCGATAAGATGCCAACGTGTGTTTATGAGATGTTTTATAGCAGTGTGGACGCACCCTAAGGCGCATACTTATGACTAACACTTCACTGCCGTCGGTGCCAACCTTTCACAAAGTATCTTAGCATTCCGTGAGAAGAATTAAACTGAACATCAAAAGCAAAAAGCTTCTTCTTCGCTTAGAGATTAAAATGAAAACAGACACGACATGAAACCCTAAGAGAAAAGAAGAGAAATATTATACACTTATCAAGATTAAAAATTATTTTCTCCATTTGACATGAGGAGGATTACAACTGCAATGCGTAATAAATGCCGCCGCGTAATTCTTAATTAAGTTATTAGTCTCTGAATGAATTACTCATTTCCTGATCAATCTGATCTGGACATCGTCAGGAAAGAAATGACTTAGCTGGGTGATCTCAAACAGTTAAGTCTCATCACCTAAGGATTTGTTTTTTTTCTTTGTTTGTTGTGCTTTTATTGGAGAAAACGATTATGGTTAAATGATGTTGCTTTTTATTATTATTATTATTATTATTACTATTATTATTATTATTATTATTATTATTATTATTATTATTATTATTATTTAAGCAGTCTTATCATAGGTAATACCAATAACAGCTCCTTTTGTTTACTAGAAATGTCAGTCATTTTCCAACAATACATCAAGTAATTATATTTATTCAAGATTTGTTTATGTTACACGCAGAAAAATAAATGTTTAAACACTGTGTTTCATAATGTGGGTTGAAATCCTTGGAAGAGTGAGAGCTTATCTTTTGAGAATTAGTCTTCCGTACGGCTTTTAAATCGAAATCCCTTTTTTCGCTACAAAAAATATATAAGAATATCGGAGCTTTCTCATTAAAAATATTCTAAGGTTTTTTTATCAAAGGCCAAATCTAAAAAACATAAAATAATTAAAATAATTTAAAATGTGAAGCTTACAATATATAATAATTTAAAATATAAAATAATTTTGCTGCTCTACGTAAAAAAACTATCTAACAGAGAGAGAGAGAGAGAGAGAGAGAGAGAGAGAGAGAGAGAGAGAGAGAGAGAGAGAGAGAGAGAGAGAGAGACTACTCTTGATTAATAGAACGTTATCCAAGGAGATGAAAATACGTTTTGGAATTCAAAGGACAAATCATCATTATAAGGAAAAAGTTAAGTCTGAAAAGCCACAACAATATGATGCAACATCATAACACTCACATTACCTCATTATGATGAAGCACAATTATGAGGCGCCGGATTACAGTGTGAGTGATAGTGTGAAATGTGATCATAATATTTGCTAGTTATTGAGAATTGGAGTAAGGAGACGGCTTGGTTTCTAAGACCACCTTATGATGGATAAATGTAATAATTTCCTATCTCATATTTTATGAGTTTCTCGATAATTTAATGTCTAAGGTATTCTCGATACTTCTAGAGTCCATGATATTTTCCATACCTTTAGCCGAAGCGAATAGTATATGAAAAGGAAAACGTTTGAAATAGGGATTAAAAGGCGACAGAATAGATCTCTAATGGAAATTGTACCCAGTCTTCTTCCCAAACGGCCACAATTACATCAAGGGCCTCACATAATCTTCAAGCTATTGTCTCTTGTCTTTGGAACCCACACTTTATATATATATATATATATATATATATATATATATATATATATATATATATATATATATATATATATATATATATATATATATATATATATATAATTTTTTTACTATTATATCTTAGTTTAAGCAGACCACTGAGCTGATTAACAGCTCTCCTAGGGCTGACCCGAAGGATTAGATTTACTTTACGTGGCTAAGAACCAACTGGTTACCTAGCAACGGGACCTACAGTTTATTGTGGAATCCGAACCGCATTATGACGAGAAATGAATTTATATCACCAGAAATAAATTCCTCTAATTCTTCATTGGCCGGTCGGTGAGTCGAACGCTGGGCCAACAGCGTGCTAGCCGAGAGCTCTACCCACCCCTCCCATGAAGAACTCGCGCTTCTATAGAATGGTCTATTTAGAGAATCGGTGACCTGGTTTCATAGGCAATTACATCAAGTCTATCTGTTTAAATAATTAAGAATCTGATACTGAACTTCAAATAGCACACACACACTCACACAATCAGGTTGATTTTCACTAAGGAAAGTAGCAGTTGTTATACGTTCATGGGTGACCTTTCTTCCATTTGTCTTTTATTTCATTATCGACAAGTTGGAGTGTGGAAAATTTAAACCTCCATCCTTATTTATCTTTGCTTACTTAGAGTGACAATGGCTTGTAAAGAAACAAAACAAATTAATGGAATAAAAGACAAAATATTAGCTGGAATTAACCAATCAGAAAACCCGTCCCCAACACCTTGATGCTCTCAGGAATTATGAAAATTAGAAGAAGAAGAAGAAGAAGAAGAAGAAGAAGAAGAAGAAGAAGAAGAAGAAGAAGAAGAAGAAGAAGAAGAAGCAGAAAAGAATTCTTATCCCCTCCTCATAACCTTAATCATCGCGCAAAGTGAATGGGAGAAAAAGTTTTTCTCCATTAAGCGAACATCTGCCATTATTCAGTGTCCATAAACGCCGAGAGCCCAAAGATATTTGTTAGAACACGAGGAGTGATTCCGGACTGATTTGTTTTCCCAAGAGGCTTCTCGGAGGTTATGCAGAGAGACGGGATAAAATATCCTTCTCTTACATTGGTAATCATAGGTCTCTCTCTCTCTCTCTCTCTCTCTCTCTCTCTCTCTCTCTCTCTCTCTTCCTTTGAAAAGAGAAAGCTAAATCTTGTGAAACCTTTATGTCGATTTTAGTTCGATCTGCAAGCATTAACTTTTCAGCTAAAAGTTTGCACATCATGTGAATGACTAAGTTATGCCTTTTCTATCATTGATCAAAATGCAAAATGTCATCAGATTTTACAAATACTAAAAGATTAAAATAGGCCAAAGTATATATAATACCCAACAACAACAACAATAATAATAATAATAATAATAATAATAATAATAATAATAATAATAATAATAATAATAATTTCACAAAGTTTACAAACTCTAAACAATAAAAAAATGCTGCCACAGTTTATTGTAACATGATATATATAGCAAACATAAAACAAAATGAATAATAATAATAATAATAATAATAATAATAATAATAATAATAATAATAATAATAATAATAATAATAATAATAGCAACTTCCAGTGAAGTACCTCGTAATGATTCGACACCATAAACTTGAGCATCAGAAAGATATAAATACATTGAGTAAGCGCCGCTGTTATAAAAAAATACAGTTGCACATCAAACTTTCTTCAATTCCTGAAAGGGCTTTGTAATTCCAATCCCGACTCTTGCTGTCTTTTTGTTCAGTATTCTAATTTCAATTCAATACTTAACGAAGCAAAAATCCTTTATGTCCACAATCAGATATTTATATAGATATTCATCCAAATATATTTTATGCGAAACATGATTCTGGCACGAAAAAGTATTGGAGAGCTTTTATAAAAATTAAAAGCAATAATAATAATAATAATAATAATAATAATAATAATAATAATAATAATAATAATAATAATAATAATAATAGTGATTGTCACACAAAATTCGATATGAAAACATAAAATGAACACAAAGAGGTTTTCATAATATCTGTGGATGCAATATGAAATAAGTTGAAATACTAAATATGTGTTCAGAATTATTCTGCTTATTTGCGTGGAACAATGATGGCTTAGATATTTATTTTATATAAAAATATTTCAATAATCTTACGAATCATTATACATAAAGTATTACATTTTTAGACATCATTTCGAAAGCATTTGCTGATGGAGCCTACAGGCAATCCTTTTTTTATAAAAAGCTATTACACAAATCTACATTTTACAAAATACGAATAGTGTTCTTACAAAATTCCTGACTAAAGGCGGCAAAGAAATGGTTAAATGGCGCCGTTAAATAGTAACCAGGTCAACTGCCTTGTTGTGTAAAACAGATAAGCAATAACAAATAAAGAAATCAACGTTTAATCCTCACTGCAGAGCAACGAAGGCCCAGCGAAGAAGCCAATGTGCGGAGTGAAAGGCAATGAGGCTTTCAAGAAGACTCTTTCCTCAGCGCCCTCGTTGCCCTTGGATGGACGCCCAGGGTTTTGAGGGAAAGAACAGGCCTGATGAGGAACCCTGGACTCTGCCTTACCAACCGAGACGAAGAATGCTGAAGGCATTCCCTGAGGTTAAATTACCGCCTCAATGGGATGTCCTCACACAATTAAGCTTTGTGTCCTAATGAGAAGTCAAAAATACAGCAAAGAAGCTGGCGATCACTTGTGACCTTCCAAGTTTGATCCTTATCCTAGGTCTAATGATATTGGACACCAAATGGTAGAGAGCCTTTAGTTATTCCAATAAAATATGATAGGCACACCCAGGGTACAGTATACTGAAAGGAGCTTGGGCGCACCAATGCTAATCACGACAAGGGAAGACTGAGCGGGTGCTAGAAAGATAGAAAAAAAAAAAAATAGCTATTCCACAGACTGCTCTGGTAAAACCGCGTGCGGCGGGATAAATATTGTGGCACAAGTGGATACAGTCCAGGAACAGAAAAGAATAAAATAAAAAAAAATACTGAAAGATTTTGAAAGAAACCAAATCTTTCGTTGTTTAATTTTGGAGGACCTGGACTTACTAAAGAATGAACCGATGTTTGACAGAATGTATCCAGAATGAGGCTCGACTTATTAATCCACGGATTCCAGAACAGAATATTCATAAATATATTCGGTAGAAGGAAACACCAATGGAGAGAGTTTATCTGATTAAAGACCAATACAGGGGCGATGAAAGACGAACTTCTTCTCGGCCGGTTGTATTGCTCTTCACTATGCGGTTGAAATGACAATTAAACCATAGATATTTTAATTACAGACGATGGGATGAAAATGTCACAGTTAATGTAAGTTTGATGAAAAGGGAATGAGAGATGCATATGCAGAGATGATACGGGTAGTACAAAAAGACACTGAAATAAAAGGCTTGAGCAAAATCAAAAGGATGGTGACAATGAGTCAGCAGGGTGTTTGCAGGTTAAGTTATTAGGAAGGAGGGATGAAGAAAGGAAATGATGGGGATTGGGAGAGAAGAGAGATTTAGAGAAGAAAAGGATCGTCAGAAATGCGGATGCAGGGCAGAAGAAAAGACCCGGTGGCCTTATAGAAGAGGATTATTAAGGTATTCGAGGAGAGAGTGGGAAGGAAAAAAAAAGACGTAGGGAACAAGAGTACAAGAGTGAATCTGACAAAGAACTTTAAAGGGAAATGTAAACAAACAAATACCAAAACATAAGCAGAAACGAAATAAATATCAACTTACAATCAAGAAATGATTGTGAAAATTACCCTCTTCTCTCAGTACGGTATCAGAGTAACAAGCAACCTGGGAATTTTAACTGAAAACCTGAATGGAAATAGATGTCAAACCATTAGCCCTCATTTTTTTACTATATTCAAGGTTTGCAAAAATTTGTAGGGCTAATGGTTTGACGTCTATTTCGTAAGTTGCCTAAATTAGTGCAGATCAATTAAACCGGGCGGATTAAACCGCATTAAAGTTTAAATTATTGTGAATTATCATCAGGGCTTTACTCTCTCTCTCTCGAGGGCTCTCTCTCTCTCTAAGCACTAATGGGATATGAAATTTCACCTTCTATTAGTTGTGTCATAATAACTACACATCCACCACCACAAAAATATTATGAAACCTGGCGTAAATATCCTCAGTCGATGTCATTAAAGCTAATCCTGATCGGTGGAATGGAGACCAGATGCTGAAGTGATGATACACTTATAAGTTTTATTTATTTTTTGTCATTCACAGGGCACGCAATTTTATAGTTTCGTTAATCTAAAAATTACATAAAGCAGTGGTCATAGGATGACTTGGTTACTAACATGATTGTACATCATTTGAACATACATAAAGTGATATATTTTTGTCACACACGCCGTAAGAGTGTTTTAATATTCACACACAGTAAGCAACACATATCGGTTAATGTCAAAATCACTCAACTTGGGAATAACATTCCCGGAAGGGGATTTTATAAGCGAAAAGGTGACGGATCGCGTTTCACTTATAAATTCCTCCTCGGCGTCTATTCCCAGGTTGAGAGAATTTGATATTAAACGACATTTGTAGCTTACTGGTCGTGAAAGTTAGATATTGGTCAGTCATCAAGAGTGGAGGTTAATGACACGTATCGCAGGTATTCTCAGTTAGCCCAATAAATAATAAATTAATAAGAAATTAATAAGCATACCTTCATTATTCTTATAAAATAATTTTGCACTTATAATCAACATGTTACTGTGATTCCAGTAACAAGTTCATCCATGAATGGGGAATTCTCCTCCACCCAAAGGAGCAAGAAGATAAAACTCGTCTCAATTTTATCCCTTGAATGTGACATTCTTGGCCGTATTTTCTCAGCTACCTCCATCATTTTGCTTGCAAAATCACGAAAATAGTGCAAGAATGATTGTGTCTTTGTCAGTGATTATTTGTTCCTATAATTCCAAACCTTGAATATATTTACAATTTTAATTTACGAACAGAAAATTACTTGGGTTTTAGGAGCTCTGTGGGTTTGCTCTGAAAAAGATCTTGTGATGTCTCGAAAATTGTACCTTGCAGTTTTTACGCTTCTAGAACATATCGAAATGACTAAATATCTTTCGGCGCACACACACACACACACACACACACACACACACACACACACACACACACACACACACACACACATGCAGATTACTTTTAAACTCGTCACAGTTAAGAGGAAAACACCACCAATAGAATTGCAATTCGGAGCTCAGTCTGTCCTGAATTTGCACATCCAAAAAGTTGGAAGAAAAAGCGAAACGTTTTAGCACCACGAGAACGCACTGAGCACCTCATTACTTCTCCTTCCTTTTATCTCTTTCAATTACTGGTTAACACAAACGCCCCATTACGGAATAATCTGCTGCAGGCATGAAGCTGTGCTCCAAGGTTTAGGTCAGTGAGTATAACTCTATGAATTAAGTAATTTTGCTTTTCTTGTGAGGGTGGGGATTTACTTTGAGTTTTTGTGTATATATAACGTAAAATCAGGCAGGATTTAACTTCCAGTAGGCTACTGCCGCAGATGCATGAATTCAATATAATTACTTGAGTTATCAGCGGAGCGGAAATATATAGAACGTAATGGCTTGGCAAAAAAAAAAGTCTGAAACTAATTCTTCTGCTTCTTCTTCCCTTAGACTAAGCTGGCCTTATACCAGCACTTGTTCCAACCCAGCAGAGGTGGCGAAAATAGTGCACAGGGAGGAGATGTCGGATTAATCTGTATGAAATTGTTCAGAAATATAGAAAAAAAAAGGCCTTCAATGCTAAGGATGCAGCCATAAAACCGAGCGGATGACAGCACCCAGCAAAGTATACATCTGATTCTAAAAATGGATAATAAAGTCATATATAAAATTCAAATGTTAAGCTATGATGAAAGTCGAAGGTTCGGAAGACAAGTAAAAATAATAAACAAATTTAACGGTGCTTGTCGTTTCTTCCTGGAATAAAGCTCACAAGCGAAAAATGGAAAATAATAACGATTTTAAAGCTGCGATAATCAGAGAACTTTGTAACGATAGTCTCTTCCCTCTGATTTCATCTCTCTCTCTCTCTCTCTCTCTCTCTCTCTCTCTCTCTCTCTCTTGTAATGCCTTCCCTGTTGACTTTCTCTTACATATCTCTTAACTTTTACCGTAGAATATATTAATACCATTTTGTCCAACTGTAGGACATTAAAGCAGTTATAAAAGTCATCATAAGTACGTAAATGCCAAAAGACAAAAATTTTCAATGTGTTATGATCATATATACTCAAGTTATTTCTGGACATCAAATGGCTTTGACACAGGTCTTGATCCTTTTGCTACCTCGAGTTAAAATGCGGTAACTCATCCTATTTGGCACTCATTAACACTTCAGGCTTGGAAACAAGTAGCATTTTATAAACGACTAATTAAACTTTCGTCTGCAATTCTGCTCTTACCGAAGTTCACAATTGCCTGTTAATGTCCATTATGGTGCCCTGCCTGAGACTCGTAGCAACAATTAATCTCCTGAAGACGCAAAAAGGGACCGTCTGAAACAAAGCCTAGAGTTCCAATGCAGTTGTGACGTCACAGTTGTCAAGACTGACGTCGTATCTGTAGGTCGGCATTTCACTTTGTTCTCTGAACGCTGGGTATCTTTGTGGAAGAATCATTTCCCCTGTTGAAGTTACAAAAAGGGAAATGCTTTTCAAGGGAATACAATTTCCTCTGAAGAAGTGAAAAAGCTCAGAAAATGAGAGATAATCTCCACTAAGAATAACAATTAAACCTGAAAGTGTTTAGGTTAAATTTCATTTTTTTGCTTCAGTTGAAACTTTTTACAGACAGTTTTCACGGCCGGAATAACAAACAGAAGCACACAATAGTTACAAGGGATACTCTAAATCAATACTTATTTATCTAAATTCAATATCATTTTTGGTAAGAAAATATTAGAAATCTTCTCTTACAAGAGCTATTTTACAGCTAAATCTCCTCAAGTATACGATCTGGGTAGAGAGAGGGTGACAAACAAAAGGAAAATTTAAATCCTTCACTGAAATTGGATGACAGCCAGCAGTTCTACAAATAATACTAAATGCTCCTCAAGTGTTGAAGCGTAAGGGAAATCAGTCCCAGTTTTAGATTCCATCAAACAACTGATGTTTGGGGATGCAAGTAAATCTTACTCTCTCAAATATCTTACAAAGGCTCACTGAAGAGTTAGGGATCTTTTTTCCTTTACTTTTCTTGTCTTGAAAGTTTTTCCCCAAAACACTGAGGTCCTGTGTTTACATTGTTTCCTAATTCATCTGTTTAGGATGCCCCACGAACATAACTGTTCATTCACCTAAAATCCCGTATTTTTTCATAAGATGTATATTTCATGTATTTTTTCCTGAAACAGGTGGTTAACCTATATCTTATTCACGCTGACTGAATGAACCATTTCAGTCGTACATTTGTTGTAATTTATTTTGAAATTTTGCATCAATTTAGTTTATAAGCGGCTTTGCACAAGTAATAATAAGAAAGAATTAGCCGTTGAACTATTTCTACCGTACCTGTTGTTTGCATGAAACTGACAGCGATGTTATTAATTACAAATCACAGAGTATCAATTTCCTACTTTGTATTCAGTGTAGGACACATGATTACATTTCAAGGCGATATTCAAGGAGAGTGAGTTACGGTAATTGTGAGAACGGGAGAAAACCTAGAATATACACGTGTATACACCCACACGCGCACAAAAAAATGAAACAAAAAGTGAGAGCTTTTTTTATCATTTCATAAGCTCTTATTTGGAATTACTTGGCTCTACGGCTTGCATTTCGATGAGATGTGCGCCGAATGGTGATTATACAATTGATCGACATTAAAAAATAAAATTTAAATTCATTTGGTACTTGGTAAAAAGGCAGTATTTCTAACAAGCAAAAATGTGTTTTAACAAATTTCAAAGCATTGTTTACGAGTGCAGAAAGAACGCAGATTACATACTCGAGTTGATCGCAGCCACCCTTTACCCCCAGATTGCACTCAGGGCGAAAGAAAAACATACAAAAACCGGCATAAATCCACCATAATCGATTTTTCCCTGTCCCAACCCCAACGCTCAATCGCATTCCTGGAACACAACACTGACTGGATACCAAGATCGATCTTTCAAGAGAAATATGGCTCCATCGCTTCCCAATCAAGTATGAGATGGCCTCTAAAGGCAAGTGGCACATCGATGGTAGAACTCCTGAAAAAGGCTGATGTGTTGTTGGAGGCATGCAAGGTCTTGCAACATACCACCCACAGCATCTTTCAAGAAAGGGATGACTAAGATCAAGACCAGGCTGACAAGAATCAAGCCAAAACCTTAGAAAGCAAAAAAGAAAGGGCACCCCCGGCTGCAATCCATGTATATACTTTCACAGATTTAGGAAAACCAGCGTGAACTTGTACTACAAGGGCGAATAAGATAGAAGAGGAATAAATTTCTACAAGGGCGAATAAGAGAGAAGAGGAATAAATAAAAATTTACCAAGCATTTGAAATGCTATTAACATAAAATCAACAGAACTGGAATGCAAGGGCCTTGGCCCGGAGGGTCCCATCCCTTGTGCCTCTCCACTCCATATGGTGAAGAAAACAGAAGGATCCTCGAGCTCTTGGTGGGGCTGCGCGCTACTTAACCTGTGGACAGAGCGTGACACCTCCCCACTCCTTATCATGGGAGATGTCACCTCCACCCTCCACCTGGCAAGAATCTCCCTCAAGCTTACCCATTCTTTTCTTTGATTTTCACGAATCTTTGAAGGTGGATACTTTTTCACCTTGACCTATTTTCAAGGTTGCAGGTCAATTTAAATTCCAAAATTTTTACCTTTAGCAAATTTGCAATTACTACAGGCATCATCTTAAAGTTTTCATGATGCGCCATAGTAAATGGTTCGCATCTTCACTTACAGCACCCATAATATGTAAGGTCCTTGTTGGGTAGTAATAATTTTCCAAGTGTATCACACCAGTCTAATATTAAAGTTTGCTAATTATTTTAAAAAATAATTATTTACCTTGACTTATTTGACCATATGTCACAGATCAAATATACGGCAAACATACAAGTTTTTCTTTTTATTTTTCTGGCATTTTTATGAAATTTTGCTGAGGTTCCGTTTGGAGTTGCTAATCTTTAAGGCCCAAAACTTTTGTTATGACAATGTTTGCAGGTAAAATTACCGTTCAAATATAATTTTCATCTAATTTCGCGTTCTTCTGCAGAAAGGTTATATACTGTAGGTGGGGCGTAATTATTTTACCTGGAATTCCTTTTACGCGCATATCATCAAATCGAGACAGTTTCTCAGTAAATTTAAGACGTGCATCCTTATTTAGCGAATTCATTATCGACATAACAGGCTTTCAAATCATTTCCATTTTGCGCCAAGCTTTATTTGTCAGCAGGAAATATTATCAAGTACAGTTAATTGATAAATGAAAACTCAGTGTATAAGCAAATATGTAAGACTTCTGTAGAGCACAGGATGTTACAAAAGCTACCATTCTAAATCCTGGATTAAAAACATGAAGTATGGCTTATTCACAATTAATTGTACATGGACTCTCGTATCCAGGTAATTACTTCATCAAAAGACATTCTCAAATTCTGAGATCTGAGGGATGCGACGGACATTTCAATTTACTTGTCAGTACTTCATGTAATTAACTAGTTCAGGAAATACTCCAACTGAAGTGGTAGATGAGGAGACTAATTATTATCTTCCTATATATGTATATTTTTTGTCGTTGTACGGATAAGTGGATTAACAAGAAACCAATTAAATGGGTAGAAGAAATCGTTTGACTCATCTGAGAGTTCATTGTCTTGAGGATTAATTTTCTTGTCCTCAAAGGCTTATTTTAACCATTTTATATTTTATACAAAGTTGAAGGGGATAAATTGCGTTTATAATAAATATAAAAATAAGTGTGCTTAATATCCTGTACACAGTGAATATTACAAGTGTTTACTGAACTATGAGGAGAAATAAAAATTCCCCATCGGGTTTCAGGTCTAGAAGAGTATCTTGTATCAAAATGTAGTTTTAATTATTGCAATATGACTAATACTTCCTCTTTTGATTTTTGTAATCAAATCCCAAAACGACTGATATAATCTCGATTTCACTCAAAATAATGTTTTGAAAAGAAAAGCAGGACAAGCAAAATAGTTTCAGTATCAAGAATCACTAAAGGCACTTCTTATACACCAACTGGGATGACTTAGATGATTCTTACAGCAATTAGAATATTGACAAGAACCCGGTTCTGTAACACTATTTCTCAAAATAATCCAAAAACCCTTCATCGAAACTTTCTTCAAAGGCAGTTTTTCAAATACAAGGTAAGTGTTTCAAATAGAAAGTAAAGAAAATACGTGAGTACCTCTTATTTTATTTTGAGGATTTTGACTAAAACCTTTGGGAATGGAAATTCACTACTCTCAAACTGTTGCCTGAGATTATTATTATTATTATATACAGTATTATAGAGTCTCCTTAACAAATTGACACTCTCAAGTTTTCATCTTAACAAGTGTTGAATAATTCAGTACTATGTGCTTGGGGCAACCTATTTCGATATAGAAACGAAACCTCACGGGTTCAAAAAAAAAGTAGCGATATCACAGATCGAATGCATTTCACGCTCGTTAACAATTGGTTCTTTTAATCGCCATTATGGATCGCAGCCCAGAAAATACTGGTCGATGACTTCATTTGTGGTCCACACATTTACATTTGGCCAATTTGATAGCCCGTTTTCCTCAAACTCTTCAGATTCAACCCCGATTCACGAAGCTCGTTAGCGATGTTGAATAACATGATTCAGTTTTTTCCGTATTGATGCGGAGTACTTGTTGTGATGTGGTTTTGAAGAAAGAACGAACGGGGTGTAATTGGATGCATCTGACAGTGGTGTCTTCCATTGCATTATAGACTTACCAATGTTCTGTACTTTTACCGACTGGTGAATTGTGGTTATTTCTTGATAAGCTATACAGCTTTGTTATACAGAGGTTAACGGTTGATCCAACTGATGAAGGGATAATGCTATTGTTTCTCTACTACCTCGGATATCATTTGTTTTCAGATGGGGAAATTATATTAGAAAATTCCTTCATCCTGACGAAGATACGACGTTAATATTCCTCTAGTGGGTCGTGATCTTCCAAACAGAAAATCAACAGAACTGTCAATGTCACATTCATACTATGTTTATTTTTTTTTAAATTTTGCTCTAAACTAAAATGCTGTTTTTATATATACCTCCAGCTATTATATGAGAAAAAGAAAGAGAGAGAGAAAAAGAGATATTTAATGTTTATATTATAAACTTAAAAACCAAGGATAGACCTAAAAATTATAAATTGAATTATGTATCATTGTAATGCTTATTCCTTTTCTGTTCATTTCTACGTATGTGGACCCATCTATTAATTTTCACCCTGATGTCATTTCAAAGAAACGAAAAACAAAAAAAAAAATTAATGTTGGTCATATGTTCTTACTTGAAATTTAAGTCAGTTTACTTTATTCCATACGAGCTGGATAGTATAACCATCATATTAAATAGCTTTCTTAGCTCTGGCTTATCTCCTACCAATGAGTCTGGACCAGCCCCAAGAGGTTGTTAAAATAAATTCAAATTGGAATATTGAATAAATTTCTAGTTTTATAGACATTTTGTGCTTATGTTGGTAATCTATTAATAACCTTAAATAACGTTATGGATTCTGTAGGTCTCTAGACATCTGTCATGAAGGATTCATTTGGTTTCTTATTTAATTTTATTACTCAAAATAATTACAGGCCCTAGAGTACGTTATGGGTGTAATAAGGTTTCAGAATTAATGAACCCAAGGTTATGAGACAATACTGTTAAGCTAAAACCGTCAGTCTCTATAAAGTGTATTTAACCCTTTGATTTCGGTTGTAACGTATACGACGCATTTAATAAACTGGCCCGGAACACTGTTGTGTCGTATACGAGCACCGGTAATTTCCTTTTATGTGAAGGACTGATGATTGAAATACTGGCCTCTTTTTCTTGATATGGTAACAGTCTGTCAGTTGCCATACAGTGAATTCATATAAATTCACGTGTTTCCTAAAATTCATTAGTCTTCATCAAGATGTCACAGGAGGAGGGGTCAAGGGTACGACATCCTCGAGTTGACCGCCGGCAGATCGAGAGAAGAGCTCTCGACGAGGATAACTATTTTATAGACCTTCTCGACTCATTTTCTGGATATGAAAATGAATCGGATTTAGAAGGAAATGAAATGGATAATTATGGTCCTGGTACAAGAGACAGTGATGAAATATCAACCGACAGTGAAAATGACGAAAATCTGCCACCTACAAATGAAAGCCAAGGTGTCAAAAGAAGGCGGAGACAGCGAAGTGACCCAGGTGATGAGTGGGAGTGGGCTGCCAGCAATTTCCAGCCCAGAGATTTCATATTTGACAGCAGTGGCAGTGGCATTACGTCGAAATGTAATGTGAATGAAAATTCAAAGGAAGTAGACTATTTTTTTTATTTTTCGACAACGAATTTATGGGGCTGATTGCTGAAGAGACAAACCGTTATCAGAGATTCCTTGTTGATACGCTAGGAGATGCAGTGCCAAAGTATTTGCGAAAATTTGCTCAGGTTACTGTGGAGGAAATGATACGGTTCCTTTTGTGTGATTATGATCATGTCGCATATAAGTAAACATCGCATCGTAGATTACTGGACTACGCTTGAGACATTCGAGACAAAAGGAGTGAGAAGGCTGATGGCAAGGGACAGATTTCTTCAAATTCTACGGGTTCTACATTTCGTTGATAATTCACAGGAAACAAGCCCAGATAATAAACTAAAAAAATTAAACCCGTGCTCGACAGTGTGCGTAGAAAATTCCGGAAAAATTTCAACCTTTCCAGGATTTATGCATAGATGAAAGTTTAATGTTATGGAAGGGAAGGCTAAGTTTCAAGCAGTACATTCCAGATAAAAGAAGTCGATTTGGAGTGAAAATATTTGAACTTTGTGATGCCAAAACGGATTATATTGTCGATTTTATAATCTATACTGGAAAAGATACAGAGATATTGGTAGATGAGGATCTAGGGTATCTGGTTCTGTGGTAAAAACATTTATGGCCTCGCATCTCGGAAAACATCACATCCTGTATTTCGATAATTGGTATTGCAGCCCAAAACTGCTCAAGTATTTGGGCGACAACGAAACAGGAGCATGTGGAACAGTCCGGAAAAATAGGAAATTTATGCCTAAATTTCCTGATGTGGAACAAATCTGAGATTTCGTCTCAAAACTGCAATGGAATATTAGGTTTAAAATGGCAGGATAACAGGACAGTGTATATGTTATCTTCAGTACATGAAAATATAATGGTAGACTGTGAAAAAGGTGTCGACCAGGGAATTTGTGCAAAAACCTGCATGCGTTGTTGACTATAATAAGAAAATGCGGATTGTGGACAAGAACGACATGCTTATTAGTTCTGTGAAGTGTATCCGTAAAACCACGAGATGGTACATAAAACTATTTTTCCGTCTGCTTGATATGATACTAGTAAACTGTCATCACTTGCATGGATTTGTTACTGGCAAGAAAGGGTCATATTTACAGTTTTCTAAGTCAGTCGTTCTGCAGTTGATTGAAAGGTACCCTCCAGCACCTAACAAGATAATTACCCGCACCGTAATAACGCAGCCAAGGCGGCTAACAGAAAGACACTTTCCTGATCCAGTTCCCTCAACAGAAAACAACTGCGACCTAGACTAAGATGTCGTGTGTGTTCGCATACATCCCGTAGGCCCAAGAAAGGCCAGCAGACATATTTCATGTGTAAAGACTGCAATGTAGGACTATGTGTCGCTCCTTGTTTCAGAGAATACCACACACTTCTGAATTACTAGAATTCTGTCGTAAAAGTTTTGTCAAGATTATTATGTTCAGCTTATTAAATATTCAGATTCATAACCATTTGTTATTCACATTGTTTGATTTCATTCAACTTATGTCATAAAAGCTTCTTCCAATCATATTGAGTCTTATGTGTTTATACATTTTCTGATTTTGTTTTTTATCTACAGCAAAAAGATTTTTGTAAAAATAAATGTTGAAATTCATCCGTATTATAATTTTCTTCATCAAATTATGGCTTTAGTCTTTTGAGAGAGAGAGAGAGAGAGAGAGAGAGAGAGAGAGAGAGAGAGAGAGAGAGAGAGAGAGAGAGTAAATTACTATTTTGCGTTTAATGTTCCTTTTCTGTCCTTTGAAGACTGGATATCATAAAATATAAAATGAGTCGGATGTAATGTAAATCTGATAATCATGGTATTGATGATTTATGATATATGAGAATAATAATAACAATATAATAACCGTTACCATGAGATTAATGAATATAGACAATGTTGTTGTTGTTATTATTATTATTATTATTATTATTATTATTATTATTATTATTATTATTATTCAGAAGATGAACCCTATCCATATGAAACAAGCCCACAGGGTAACTAACTTGAAATTCAAGCATCCTAAGAAAATGGTGTTCATTCAGTGAAATAACAGAAGGTAGTAGGAAATACAGAAAGAGGAGATCAGTTATTAGAAAACAGATGTACTAACAATAAATAAATAAAAATGTAAACAAAGTATTAAATACAAGATGTATTGCATAAGGGTAGTAATGCATTACATTCACTTGAACTTTTGAAGTTCCGTTTGCAACACATCCTCAGTAAAGAGGCTGTTCCACA
>NC_089785.1:15786547-15789047 GCF_040412425.1 Macrobrachium rosenbergii | reverse complement strand
AGCAAAACAACAAATACAAACGCTATTACAATGATTGTTTACGATTTCGTGCGTCTGGTAGCATGCTCTGGGTGACTACCGTCTGAAAACCTCCGGATTGTGGTAAGTGTGAGGTCTCATCTCGGCCGTAATCAAAGGGCTAATGAAAATTAAAATAATTAATAATTTCCCATATTTTGTAATCATAGAATCAACTAAAAACGATTATTAAATAAAATTATCTAAAAATGAAAAAAAATCCCGTAGGGTGGGTCTGCCCAGACCCAACTTGCACCAGATAGGGTTAAGAGACTGGCCAGTCTTGGAGGCCTTTGGGCCTCATCCTTGAAGTTCTTGGGCCCTCTCCAGGCCTGCTTCCCAGCCTGGCAGGATACCTGCCTTCCTCCGAGGAAGCAGCCTCTGGGTCGGACCCTTCCCTTCAAGGCTGCCCTCAAGAGACTGGCCAGCCTTGGAGGACTTTGGGTCTCATCCTTGAAGTTCTTGGGCCCTCTCCAGGCCTGCTTCCCCAGCCTGGCAGGATACCTGCCTTCCTCCGAGGAAGCAGCCTCTGGGTCAGACCCTTCCTTCAAGGCTGCCCTTAAGAGACTGGCCATCCTTGGAGGACTTTGGGCCTCATCCTTGAAGTTCTTGGGCCCTCTCCAGGCCTGCTTCCCCAGCCTGGCAGGATACCTGCCTTCCTCCGAGGAAGCAGCCTCTGGGTCGGACCCATCCCTTCAAGGCTGCCCACCCATCCCTTCAAGGCTGCCCTCAAGAGACTGGCCAGCCTTGGAGGACTTTGGGTCTCATCCTTGAAGTTCTTGGTCCCTCTCCAGGCCTGCTTCCCCAGCCTGGCAGGATACCTGCCTTCCTCCGAGGAAGCAACCTCTGGGTCAGACCCATCCCTTCAAGGCTATCCTTAAGAGACTGGCCAGCCTAGGAGGACTTTGGGCCTCATCCTTGAAGTTCTTGGACCCTCTCCAGGCCTGCTTCCCCAGCCTGGCAGGATACCTGCCTTCCTCCGAGGAAGCAGCCTCTGGGTCGGACCCTTCCCTTCAAGGCTGCCCTCAAGAGACTGGCCATCCTTGGAGGACTTTGGGTCTCATCCTTGAAGTTCTTGGGCCCTCTCCAGGCCCGCTTCCCCAGCCTGGCAGGATACCTGCCTTCCTCCAAGGAAGCAGCCTCTGGGTCAGACCCTTCCCTTCAAGGCTGCCCTTAAGAGACTGGCCATCCTTGGAGGACTTTGGTCCTCATCCTTGAAGTTCTTGGGCCCTCTCCAGGCCTGCTTCCCCAGCCTGGCAGGATACCTGCCTTCCTCCGAGGAAGCAGCCTCTGGGTCGGACCCTTCCCTTCAAGGCTGCCCTCAAAAGACTGGCCATCCTTGGAGGACTTTGGGTCTCATCCTTGAAGTTCTTGGGCCCTCTCCAGGCCCGCTTTCCCAGCCTGGCAGGATACCTGCCTTCCTCCGAGGAAGCAGCCTCTGGGTCAGACCCTTCCCTTCAAGGCTGCCCTTAAGAGACTGGCCACCCTTGGAGGACTTTGGGCCTCATCCTTGAAGTTCTTGGGCCCCTCCAGGCCTGCTTCCCCAGCCTGGCAGGATACCTGCCTTCTTCCGAGGAAGCAGCCTCTGGGTCGGACCCTTCCCTTCAAGGCTGCCCTCAAGAGACTGGCCATCCTTGGAGGACTTTGGGCCTCATCCTTGAGTTCTTGGGCCCTCTCCAGGCCTGCTTTCCCAGCCTGGCAGGATACCTGCCTTCCTCCGAGGAAGCAGCCTCTGGGTCAGACCCTTCCCCTTCAAGGCTGCCCTCAAGAGACTGGCCAGCCTAGGAGGACTTTGGGCCTCATCCTTGAAGTTCTTGGGCCCTCTCCAGGCCTGCTTCCCCAGCCTGACAGGATACCTGCCTTCCTCCGAGGAAGCAGCCTCTGGTCGGACCCTTCCCTTCAAGGCTGCCCTCAAAAGACTGGCAAGCCTTGTAGGCTTTGGGGCCAATCCTTAAAGGGCTTGGGCCCTTTCCATGGGAAGGGTCAGACCCATAGGCTGCTTCCTTGGAGGAAGGAAGCGGCCTCTGGGTCGGACCCTTCCCCTCACCAATACTCTTTGCTTTCTCTTACCCTACTTTTCAAAACTGACACTTTCTGTCTCCGAAGGCTTCCAGACGATTTGAAGCATCTCGGAGATTGTTCTTGACACTTTGAAGCTCGGCGCATGCGCGAATGGCATTTCTCTCGTCCTTCCAGGAGCCGGAGGACTGAAGGATTCCAAAATGTCTTCAAGGAAAATCTCGAAGGTTTTAGATCATTTCAACATCGCGATAACCATTACTTGGAGTTCTTTTTCTGGCACATAAACAGCTTCTTTGCTTTAAGGAGTCGTCTTCTATAAACTTATGAGATTCCCTCTTACTGACGATATTGATCATCCCTTCGATTCTTCCTTGCTTCTCCGAAAAGTAATTCTGTGAATCCAAAATCTTTGAAGTAGTTTCTAACACCTCAGGTTATCTACTTTATTCTTCGTCAGCAT
>NC_089785.1:15711547-15781547 GCF_040412425.1 Macrobrachium rosenbergii | reverse complement strand
GTAAAGTCCAGAGGATGAAAACTGAATAAGAGTAAACAAGGTTAGCAAGTAAACAAGAAAGGCAGGGGTGGGGTTACTATAGTACGACCGTTTTTAGGAAGAGACTTTGCCCCTCTTAAACAGACCATTAACCTTCTGACTTCAAGCTCTCATTGTTTGCCCTGTTATCAAGCACGTGTACTATAATAGAAAGTTCTGAATGAAGTTTTGTTGTCCCACTTAAATTTTAGATAAAAAAAAAAAATTCAATATATGAAAATGATAGATGCAAGAAATTTGGAAACCTAGATGTGCTTTCATTTTCAGTTTTGTTTTATTTGGATGCTGTACTGAGCAATGTTCTTGAGTTACGTCATCTACTATAGTTTTTATTACTGTTCCTTTGCTGTTATCGAAGTCATATAATTGTGATATAGTTTTGAGCTTTTGAATTGTTTTCTTTCGTGTATGCCGTGATCCGTCTTTACTTCCTTGCTGTATCAAGGTTGAATTTTCACTGTGCAGCTATAAAATAGCTATAATATATATATATATATATATATATATATATATATATATATATATATATATATATATATATATATATATGGGTGTAACAATATTTAAAGAATATTTATTATGAGCTATTTTATGGCTGAACAGTGAAAATTCAACCTTGATACACAAGGAGGTAAAGATGGATTACGGCATGCACGAAAGAAAGCCAATTCAAAACCTCAAAACCATATCACAAATATATATATATAGCATATATATATATATATATATATATATATATATATATATATATATATATATATATATATATATATATATTGGTCACATTTACACATTTATACAGTATTATATTTACCTGTGCTTTTAAAGCACTGTCATATGATACTCATCACTGCTGTGGCATTTCTGTTATATGTAGATTTTTAAAGATATTTCTGCCACTTTCTGTCGAAAAAACAGATCTATATTTCAATTTATTTCAATTTCAGTGTTCAGCAGGATATCACACAACAAGGAAAAGCAATAAATTTATTTACAATCGAAGTATGAGGAGACATTACTTATGAAGAATCCTCGTCAGAGGATGCTACATCGATAACAAAAGAATCTATATATTTATCAATGCAAACATCTCTTGAAGTCATCTCTTTTTATATCTTCGGCATGTCTCAGCATCATTAGCCCAGTTGTCAGAAGATATGGATTCAATTGCTTCTTTGACCAAAGGAAGCAGGTCTGATTTTTTAAAATGATTCTTCTTTGCCACGTATGATTTCACCTGCGAGGATATCAGTTCTGTTGCATTATACTGGCAGTGATATGGCAGGCAGCCTAACCACTATGTCCATGATCTCTTGCCAGTCTGTCAATCACGTAATCATTTTCTTTACATGAATGTCTTTGCAATTTTACTAATTTTTTATTAGCCAGTCTTTAACTTCATCCTTTTGGAGACATTGTCGGAGGTTTATTAATTCGAACTGAATGATAAG
Organism: Macrobrachium rosenbergii; assembly: GCF_040412425.1. Classification (NCBI taxonomy): domain Eukaryota; kingdom Metazoa; phylum Arthropoda; class Malacostraca; order Decapoda; family Palaemonidae; genus Macrobrachium; species Macrobrachium rosenbergii. Next base: position 15,780,057 of record NC_089785.1, on the reverse strand, counting down.
AAGCGTTATCCAACACTATGATGGCAGATGGCCCTATATTGGGAAGAAGCTGGGTTTTAAACCATTTTTCAAACACTGCAGAATTCATCTGAATTTCTAGATTGCGTATCCCTTGTCAGCTGGGTGCTTGATCATTGATAAAAATATTACCCAGAAATGTGGTTAATATTGCAACCAATATTGTGATTTGTCTACTTACTCTCCAATGTTATTGATGTACAATTAGAAGGAATAAATCATGCCAAAAGGTAAAAATTTTTATTCTGTCACGCCTCTCTCTCTCTCTCTCTCTCTCTCTCTCTCTCTCAGAGAGATTTTTTTTTTTTTGCCCAGCTAGTGGAATAGTAAGCGGAACCATAAAATGATGAACATTCTTTATGATTAGTTTTCTGACGAATATACAAATAATTTTTAACTATAATACACAACTGTGATGTAGCTGTCCCTTACGGATTCAAACAGAATTAGAGAAAATGACAAAAAAAAAAAAAAAGAAGACTGTCATCCTCAATCAGTGCAGTGCTTATACCTTTGGCAACACTAAACCCCGATATATAGTACTTATCCTATGTTTATTTATTTGTGTTGTTACATTAATTGCATAATATCTATATCACGGATCGCTACTATCACAATATTATCATATAAATAAAACAGGTTAATTTGCAGCAAAACAACAAATACAAACGCTATTACAATGATTGTTTACGATTTCGTGCGTCTGGTAGCATGCTACTGGGTGACTACCGTCTGAAAACCCTCCGGATTGTGGTAAGCATGCTGTGAGGTCTCATCTCGGCCGTAATCAAAGGGTTAATGCTACATTATAAGCAGATAATTGGCACTACCCGTTAATGACAAAGCATGAATTTAGAAGCTGACCATTCCACTCATCCTACACTGTAATGCTCCAAGAAACTCCATGCAGGCCTGCAACAAAGATAATTCCGAATTTATGCCTGATTTGGTGATGTTAACAAGGCGTTTGATCATTCAAAGTATTCTAAGTACTAAAATTATTGGAATGCAGTGTCCAGTCACTTATGTAAACTGATTCACTTTTTAATTGCAATCAACAGTTGATAATAAATGTAGGTTCTGTGTCGTAATTGAATTGGAAATGAAATGTGGAGTGCGTTAAGAGGGCAATTTGTTAATTCTGCAGATTCTCGGAATACAATTTTCATACAACAGGTTAAGCACAAAGTAATAGGAAACATCTTCAGAAAACCTGAAGTCATGGACAGTAGTGACTGTCCCAAATAAAACGATAATGCAAACTGAAGATGAACATTGAAAATTCATCACTAGAAATAATAGAAACTGATTTTGTAGTCACTAAAAACAAAAGCAAAAACAAAAACAAAAACAAAAAATCACACATTTCAGATTGCCTCAAATAAAGCTGCATTTGGAAAATCATTCAGTTATCTTGCGAAAAAGATTCAGATTCTGACATTCCTACATTTAACCAGTAAATGAAAAATTATGAAACCACTGCGGATAAGTAACCTGATGTAATTTTCTTTTAATACCTGCTTTGGGTTGGTTTGAACCTTTGAAGGTCGGGGGAAATAGGGGCTAGAAAATATAATAGTTTGGGGACAGTAAACTGGCTTTGCACTGTTTTCTTTGGTACAGGGAAAGAAAATCGTTTTCTATGATGATATCCGGGTCGGCGACCTGGGTCAGGACATCGCCCCCTACCCCTGTCCAGAAGCAATAAAAGGTCAGGGCCAGGACAGCTCTCTCTCACACGCGGTCGCTAGTTTAAGCCGAGAACAAGTCAGTCTCTCGGGCCGTTGCCCCTGCCCTCCCTCTTCCGCTCGCCGCCACGTGGATCCCATCGCCGCCCTGTGTGCCCCGTGTTCCATTCCACGTGGCCTTAGAAGACTGCAAGGGGGATTGCAAGTCTTCCAAACGCGAGCTGACATTAAACGGCGGCCTTTTCATCATCCCAAGGGCGCCCTTTTCCGCCCCAATCTACGACTTGAAGAAATACCTTGGAGAGGGAGGCTACCATTTGTCCACGCTCCCACACGTGTTTCTCGGCAGAAGACGTCGTCATCCCTACGCCCCTACAAATGTGGTAATGTACCCAAAACGAGTTGCTAGTCACGATTACTTAGCCCTTTTGCATTTATTAATCTCTGGGCCTATAACTTTGTGTTCCCTGATATTCCTTGGTTCAAGCCAGGCCCACGTGTTCACAGCTTCTTTCCTCTGAGTCACAAGTAACGCCTCGGGGAGTCCTTGGCGCCTTCAGTGCACAACCCGAGTAATTCAATCCCCAAATTCCAGCATTAGATGTGTAACGTGGGTCCAAATATCGTTTCAGAAAGACGCCTGTAGCAGAATTATCCTTGGTCCGTGTTCCTGGCATTCCCTAAGCTCCCCCTTCGGGAGGACTTCTACGGCAGTAATTTACCGTATTTTCAGTTAATTTTCCTTTTGACCTTGTGTGCTATCAAATATAACTATTTTTATATCCACGTGTTTCACGCACTTCCCTAGTGAAGAGCCCTCCGCTCCGTGTACTTCTTTTTTTGTTTGTGTTTTATATGTCCTGGGTATCTTACAAGGCCATTTTCGAGTAAAGTAATAATTGTGGAGTCATAAGATCCACCTGCACCAGGAAACATATAAAAATGGCGACCTGACCAGTGATTCTCGTAATGATTGCATCCCCCTCTTCCCCTTTGTTGTTTGTGTTGCAATTTGTGAAATCAGCAATTAGCTCAGCTAAGCTGGATACGAGACAGATTACGAACCTTTGAAAAGCCAGCGCAACAGGCCAAGGAAATTCTGCGTAAGTAAACTGTGTTTATTTAGCGTAGGACGCTTTAGAAAACGTGACTAGTCCTAGGAATTTTTTTTTTTATAGTAGGGCGCATGTCCGAGGAAAACGAGAGAGAGAATCGCCGAAAACTTAGCTTTGGAAGCCTTTGCACGCGGCTTGCATGCCATTCAATTAGGTTATACAGGTGATAAATCATTAAAGGAATAGTGCGCATATTCCTCCTGTAGAAACGAGTGATTTCGAAACCGAATCATTAGATATAGGCGCGAGACCTCGACGTCAACCACGTGTTCGAAAGTCAGATTAGCATTGCTGACGCATTTTTACCCTCTCTCTCTCTCGTTTTAGAAATAGGAGCGAAAGCGTATATTATACGCCCAGGACGAAAAGGGTCAACAGGTTGTCAGTTCGGGAAGTCCCGGGTGTTTACGTCGTTCATTCATTTGGCGCAGACGGCCTTGACCGTCCATTCCATGGCCCAGTTAGGAAAACATTTGTTTGTTTGATTTGCTTCGCTCTACCAAATTGTTTTGCATTATTGGGGGTCTGACATTATATGTTCTGTATTGTTCTGTTTTTTTTTTTTTGTGTGTTTGTTTTGTGCTGTTACTACGGCTGCGTGTGTTGCCTATCTGTTGTGAATGTGGGATGGCCACCCACCTAATTGCCCTTGAGAATAACACTTCTCCCATAAGTCAGTAAAACTAGCGCCCTCGCTGATCAGACGTCGTCTGTGCGGAAATTCCTGGGCGCCTATATATTCTATTCTTGTCCCCAATAAATCCGTGTCGTCGGGTCCGTTGGTGAGACCAATTCATTTTCCATTCAGTCCCCAAATGAGCCCGTTTCGTCGGTAATTCGGGAGACCTAAATATATATCCCAATCTAGTCCCCAAGTAAGCCCGTTTTGTCGTTAATTGGGAGACCAATCATTGCTAATTCATCGTCCCCAATCAGCCCGTTTGTCGGTAAATTGGGAGACCAATCATTGCTAATTCATCGTCCCCAATCAGCCCGCTTCGTCGGTAAATCGGGAGACCAATCATTGCTAATTCATCGTCCCCAATCAGCCCGCTTCGTCGGTAAATCGGGAGACCAATCATTGCTAATTCATCGTCCCCAATCAGCCCGCTTCGTCGGTAAATCGGGAGACCAATCATTGCTAATTCATCGTCCCCAATCAGCCCGCTTCGTCGGTAAATCGGGAGACCAATCATTGCTAATTCATCGTCCCCAATCAGCCCGCTCCGTCGGTAAATCGGGAGACCAATCATTGCTAATTCATCGTCCCCAATCAGCCCGCTTCGTCGGTAAATCGGGAGACCAATCATTGCTAATTCATCGTCCCCAATCAGCCCGCTTCGTCGGTAAATCGGGAGACCAATCATTGCTAATTCATCGTCCCCAATCAGCCCGCTTCGTCGGTAAATCGGGAGACCAATCATTGCTAATTCATCGTCCCCAATCAGCCCGCTTCGTCGGTAAATCGGGAGACCAATCATTGCTAATTCATCGTCCCCAATCAGCCCGCTTCGTCGGTAAAATCGGGAGACCAATCATTGCTAATTCATCGTCCCCAATCAGCCCGCTTCGTCGGTAAATCGGGAGACCAATCATTGCTAATTCATCGTCCCCAATCAGCCCGCTTCGTCGGTAAATCGGGAGACCAATCATTGCTAATTCATCGTCCCCAATCAGCCCGCTTCGTCGGTAAATCGGGAGACCAATCATTGCTAATTCATCGTCCCCAATCAGCCCGCTTCGTCGGTAAATCGGGAGACCAATCATTGCTAATTCATCGTCCCCAATCAGCCCGCTTCGTCGGTAAATCGGGAGACCAATCATTGCTAATTCATCGTCCCCAATCAGCCCGCTTCGTCGGTAAATCGGGAGACCAATCATTGCTAATTCATCGTCCCCAATCAGCCCGCTTCGTCGGTAAATCGGGAGACCAATCATTAATTAATCATCGTCCCCAATCAGCCCGCCCGTCGGTAAATCAGGAGACCAATCATTGCTAATTCATCGTCCCCAATCAGCCCGCTTCGTCGGTAAATCAGGGAGACCAATCATTGCTAATTCATCGTCCCCAATCAGCCCGCTTCGTCGGTAAATCGGGAGACCAATCATTGCTAATTCATCGTCCCCAATCAGCCCGCCCGTCGGTAAATCGGGAGACCAATTGCTAATCATCGCTAATTCATCGTCCCCAATCAGCCCGCTTCGTCGGTAAATCGGGAGACCAATCATCGCTAATTCATCGTCCCCAATCAGCCCGCTTCGTCGGTAAAGGGACAAGACCAATCATGCAACTAATTCATCGTCCCCAATCAGCCAGGCTTCGTCGGTAAATCGGGAGACCAATCATTGCTAATTCATCGTCCCCAATCAGCCCGCTCCTGGTGTCGGTAAATCTTGGAGACCAATCAGGCCCTAATTCATCGTCCCCAATCAGCCCGGAGGTCAGGTAAATTGGGAGACCAATCATTGCTAATCGAGACATCGTCAGAGATAACCCCTGAACGCTGGCTCAGCCATCGGGCTGGCAGTCGGTAAAACCTGGGCAGACTGGGACCAATCATCGCTAATTCATCGTCCAGAAATCAGCCCGACCCTCAACAGATGCCATCGGAACAAATAAAAATAGAGCAGACCAAGACAGGCTAATCAGCCCATCGTCCCCAATCATCGCTAATTCAGAAGAGCCCGTCAGCCGATCAGAAGAGGATCTCAATCATCACCCCCGTCCCCCTGAAGAGGAAGCTTCATCCCCGTCCTGGAGGGAGCCCTCAGAAAGGGACCCAGTCCGTGCCAATGAGCTGGTGTCGGATATTGAGAAGCCAGGGCATGCCCCAAGCCAATGCCGGAAAGCCCCCCCGTCCTCCTCGCGTCTCCACCAGGCCCCCAGCCCCCGGGAATGACCAACCCGGGTCAGGAGCTGGGAGCTACCCGCCCCCCCCCACCTGCCGGGACGGACGAGGACACTTCTCAGAGCCTCATACAAAGGATGCCCTAGAAAAGACAGGCCCAGACGAGTGGGCACAGTGGCCTGCCGGAGCGACCCCCGGGTGGATGCAGTTGGAACGTCAGAGTAGCACCTCTGGATGGGTCCAGTTGCAGCTTTGAGCATTAGTTCAGGAGTGGAAGAGGTGAGGATAGGAAGGCCAGAGCTGATCCTGTCCTCAGGCCGTCATCCCGAAGGAGAGAGGAGAGATCATTCTCTGGATAAATGGGGACAGGAAGGACCTCCCCACCGTCCGCCTAAAAAACTGCCGAGCAACCTTAAATGAAGGAGACGCTCCTGGTGCAGGAGCAGGCGCGAAGGTCACGTGAGAGGCCGATCAGGGAACCTGGGTCAGGAGATCCAGTGGAGGAACCCCAAGTACCCGTAAAGGTGCCTGGAGCCTCCCAGCTGCCTGCTCCTGTCGAGGCCTCCAGCCAGGGTTGCTGGACCCCCTGCTCCCTCCGGACCTGAGCTTGGGATCCATCCCTGGCCACAGGAACTCCTGAACAACTCCAGAACAGGAGGAGCGCCAGCTGCCCTCCTCTCACCCCGCTGGGCCCCTTCCAGCCAGCCGGGAACGGTTGATAGAGGCCCAGAAAGAGGCCACCCTCCAAGCGTGATGCCAGGGAGAACGAATAGAGGACCCGTCCGAGAGGCGACCTACTGGAAGAAGATATACTGTATAAAATCACCAGGCGTCCTCATGACCCGGCAAGTGTCAGGAATAAGCTTGTGGTGGTCCCCCCTGCCCTTCGCCAGGAGGTGCTCGGTCTAGCCCATGACGGCATAAGCGGGCACTTCGGGGTGACAAGAACCACCCGCGCTCTCGAGGACAAGTTCTGCTGGCCTGGCCTGTGGAAGGATGTGAAGAAATTCTGAGAAGGAGCTCGACCTGTCAAGTAGCGGGGAATCCAAACAGACTGGTCCCTAAAGCCCCCTCCGGAATATCACCCCAGTGTGGTTCGAGGGACGTCGTGCAGTAGATTATTTTACTCCTCAAGGTCGAATCGAGCAAGTCCGGGAATATGCATTGCCTCACAGTCATTGACCGCTTCACTCACCCGATATCCCGAGGCAATCCCCTGGGCGAGCTCAAAGAAGCCCGCCAAAGCCCTGGTGCCGGGTTCCCCGCCACAATACAATCGGACTGGGCGGCATTTCACTTCAAAGGAGTTCGGGAAACCATGGCCAGCCACGGGTCAAACATTTCACCTCAAGCATATCATCCGAGAGTCAGGGTATCATCGGGTTTCACCCGTCGACCCCCAGGAAACTGGAGCACGAAGGAGGCAGGGACTTGGCAAAAACCCTCCTATGCACTGTCGGGTCCCATGCCCCTGGAAACCTCTGGGGCCTGCAGCCCATTCGAGCTCCTATATGCCCCTCCACCAGGGGTCCTTTGGTAAAAAGGAACTTCGACATCAGGCCTGGCAAGGACTTGCCCCAGATTCAAAGGTCCAAACCTCCGGGCGGCTTGGGCCGTGGCCCAAGCCTCTGAGGGTCACTCAGGAGCGGGTCAAGACAGCCCGTTCCCGTTCCGAACCAGGGGATCAAGTCCTGGTCCTCCGGACAGGTGCCACTCAAGGGCATTTGCCCCACCTGGAGAAACGCGGTATTTTTTAAATTTCGCGCATGCAGGAGGGAAATGGTTCCATATAAATTTATTAAAACCATTCCACACCGGGCAAATGCCTCAGGAGACACCATTGGGGCATGGGTAACGATTTCGGGACCCCATGATCCTGCTGCAGCACCTGGACCTCATCACCCCAGGCCTGAGCTCCCCCACCGGGGGACCATGAAACCTGTTACGCCACCACCCTCAGGTTGGCCAGGATTCAAGGCATTTGCACGGACTCCTGCACCACTCGATCAACATCAGAAGAGGCATAAAACCAAATTGCCCAGGGAGCAGGGTCAACCCGGAGAAGGCTCCTGGGATCAGGAGACAAGTCAAGTCCAACCACCTTGAGACCATAAACCGATTTTACAATGATCCTCATTGTGGTTCGGTCCCAACTGAGGGTCATCATCCAAATGTGTGGATTTCCTCACAGAGCCCGGGACCCTATCAGTGCCGGATCGACACATTCCAGGAGCGCTATCTGAGTAAGATAGATCTGGGCCAAGACAAAGTTTGTCAGAAGAGTCCCCTTTCAGCATTTATCCACCCACCAGTGCCGGGTCCCCATTCCGGCAATAAATCATCCAAAGCTGAGTCCAGTCCAGCACAGGTATCCCCAATTGTGTGGTATACCTTGACGAGAATCCGACGCCCACTTATTGGGAGGAACACCAGCCATACTGGACAAAATATTAACGGCCAGGCTAATCTGGTGATCAACCTCAAGAAGTGCCAGCCAGTGTCCCAGTTCGGCGCACTGAGCTGGTCTCCGTCCGTCCAGACAGACGAGAGGACCACCACATCGCCACCAGCGCCAGTGCAAATGTCAGTGCCTGAGCTGGTCACCCCTGCAAGCAAGTCGACCCCCGCCCCCTCCGGCCGATGAGTGCTCTCTGCCACCCCGCCGCAGATTCCTCCGCGAGTCATGATTCTGCCCCGCCTTCCTGGGCCGATGAACTCTGCGATCTGCGCCGGTTAATGTCCGAGATGGCGAACAAAATTCCTGGGTCAGTTGTCGCAGACCCAAAATTAAGCTGAAACCCGCCAGTACCATAGAAAAGGAGTTGCTGGGTATGATTCTAGCTATGAAACACTTTGGCCCATGGCCCAAGGACAACGGTCCCTTGAGGAGGAGGAAATCAGGCGGAGGTTAATGCATGGGGTGGGCGATTATAACTGGAGTCCACAAGGAGCCAACGGTCCAAAAGAGGTTGAGCTCTTCTGGCCCCTGGGCGATGCAAAGTCCACTGGCATAGGGCCCCTTCTTCATCTTTGAACGTCTTGGCACCTTTCATCCAGGAGAGGATGTCAAGGCCTTCCGCTATCTTCTTCCTTTCCTTTGGAATTTCTATCCCTCATCCTTCTCTATCGATCTTTCCTTCACACTTTCCCTTACTTACCACCGCAAGCGGCAGTTAACATATGGGATATCATCCCCTTTTAAAATGCATAAATCATTTTATTTTGAAGCAGTAAGAGAGACAGAGTGGGAAGTGGCACGCCCTTACGCCCGTCCTTTGGCACAAGGCAGGCGTGTCAACTCTTCCTGAAGGGGTCGCGCCCTTTGGGTTTCTTTTCCCCGCCCTTGGGCTGAGAGTTAGCTCTGACCGTCGTCTGTTGGCGACGGAAGTTAGATAAAGAAGTAAATCATAAATACCTCACTCTGTTATCCTTTATTTTCTACGTATATTATTTACTTTTGCATTTAATCTTTTTTTTTTTTTTTAACGAATCTTGAGTCACAAGACTCCTGCCCTTACGAATTTTAACGTTGCCTTTTTAATCACCGCGGTGCGGTGCGGCCCGCCCTTTAGTATGAAGTAATATCCTTCGTTGTTGTTCTGTGTAGTTTCCTTTATTTTTATTTACATTTTTTTTTTTTTTATTATCCCTGTGGAGAATGTTATCCTTGTCCATTTTCCCCTTCATTTGTTTATCCTCCCATTCATAAGTCGAGTAAAGTCTATTTATAGCTTACACCCGAGTTGTAAGCTGCAGACGTAAAAATTTAGCGTCATTTAAGTTGGCGAGTTAAAACCCGCGAATAATCTCTTTGCCTCACAGCTGTCAAGTTCTTGTCCCTTCAGATTAGCGTTCGTGGGAAATATTAGTTATGCTCGTCGAGCTTGTGAACAATTGGAGGTCGATTGAAAAGAAGAATTGAATTCTATTATTACAATTTTGGTAAAGGGGATATTATTTAATACCTACAGTGTATTGTCACGAATGCCGCCTCTTCAAGGCACAACTAATAGCATGCCTGTAATTCCAGGATAGCATTAAGGAATCAGTGGGTTTACATTTGTTTCCTTTTAAATTCTGCCTTGTATGTTTTATTTTGTTGTTGTTATTTTGAAATTTTGAAGTGTTCTTTGTTTATTTTCTTTTGAGCGCCTTATTACCCCAGTAAAGTAAATCGAATAAAGAATGGGTAGAAACAGTACTTAGGAAGTATTTGAGCAATAATTAATTTGCAAACAAGTTTACCCTTTTATTGTATATTCTAAATTGCACTCTGCTCCTAAAGTAAACCTTCAGTTTGTTATTGATTAGTGTGGCATCAGAGTTTTACAAATAAAGTAAAGTAAAGGTTGTAGCAAAGTAAAAGATAGAATAAAGTCGAACGTTTTTTCTTCGCTCATTTTTGCTTTTGTCAATATTCGCACCCGTTTATAGGTGTGAATATTATCTTGCCAGGAGCTGTAAAGAGTAGCGCCAAAATACGCTAGGAAACTCTTCTCCTTCCCTGCTTTGGGTTGGTTTGAACCTTTGAAGGTCGGGGGAAATATAGGGCTCAGAGAAAATATAATAGTTTGGGGACAGTAAACTGGCTTTGCACTGTTTTCTTTGGTACAGGGAAAGAAAATCGTTTTCTATGATATCCGGGTCGGCGACCTGGGTCAGGACATCGCCCCCCCCCTACCCCTGTCCAGAAGCAATAAAAGGTCAGGGCCAGGACAGCTCTCCCTCACACGCGCTCGGTAGTTTAAGCCGAGAACAAGTTAAGTCTCTGCAGGCCGTTGCCCCTGCCCTCCTCTTCCGCTCGCCGCCACGTGGATCCCATCGCCGCCCTGTGTGCCCCGTGTTCCATTCCACGTGGCCTTAGAAGACTGCAAGGGGGATTGCAAGTCTTCCAAACGCGAGCTGACATTAAACGGCGGCCTTTTCATCATCCCAAGGGCGCCCTTTTCCGCCCCAATCTACGACTTGAAGAAATACCTTGGAGAGGAGGCTACCATTTGTCCACGCTCCCCACACGTGTTTCTCGGCAGAAGACGTCGTCATCCCTACGCCCCTACAAATGTGGTAATGTACCCAAAACGAGTTGCTAGTCACGATTACTTAGCCCTTTTGCATTTATTAATCTCTGGGCCTATAACTTTGTGTTCCCTGATATTCCTTGGTTCAAGCCAGGCCCACGTGTTCACAGCTTCTTTCCTCTGAGTCACAAGTAACGCCTCGGGGAGTCCTTGGCGCCTTCAGTGCACCCCGAGTAATTCAATCCCCAAATTCCAGCATTAGATGTGTAACGTGGGTCCAAATATCGTTTCAGAAAGACGCCTGTAGCAGAATTATCCTTGGTCCGTGTTCCTGGCATTCCTAAGCTCCCCCTTCGGGAGGACTTCTACGGCAGTAATTTACCGTATTTTCAGTTAATTTTCCTTTTGACCTTGTGTGCTATCAAATATAACTATTTTTATATCCACGTGTTTCACGCACTTCCCCTAGTGAAGAGCCCTCCGCTCCGTGTACTTCTTTTTTTGTTTGTGTTTTATATGTCCTGGGTATCTTACAAGGCCATTTTCGAGTAAAGTCTCTCTCTCTCTCTCTCAGGGACATTCTCATTTCTCTCTGACTCCTTAAACACGCACGCATGAATACGAGTCTCGTCTCCAATCCTGGAAACGGACAACGGTTCCACAGTTCCTGGAAGCACCTGCATCTGGAATCGTCATTTCTTTCCAGCTGCTGCAGATATGAGCCCTCAATTATTATCCCAGCTTAATTTCTCCCATACCCTTGATATCTTCTTTTTCCCATTTCTGATTCAACATGATGTCATTTCCGGCGCAGACTTTGTCTGTCTGTCTGTCTGTCTGTCTGTCTGTCTGTCTGTCTGTCTGTCTGTCTGTCTGTCTGTCTGTCTGTCTGTCTGTCTGTCTGTCTGTCACACAAGGAAGAGTTGCGTAGGTGGGCGGTTCTGAATTGCCTGAAGTGTTCTGGGGAAATGTGTTCTGAAAGAGACTTGCCTTCGCGATTTCAGATGAAGTATTTTTATGAGTATTTCTGAAAAGGAGAAAATTCTCAGGTCGGAATAGATGGAGAATTAAGTATATAGAAAATAAAAATTTTTCAGTTGTTACCTGTTCACTGCATAGTGAAAGCAGAGAAATGAGGTGGTTTTCATTCGAAGGAAAAGTTCAGACTGTTGCTCCAAATGTAAATAAGACAAATGAATTTTTAAAGAAAGAAGTAAGATCCCTATTTGGGAAGAATGGTAAATAAAGGGCTATGATGAAAGGGACTGAAGTGGAAGGCCTTTATAAGGAGGGAGCAAAATTCCAGGATGTCGTTACTTGTTCCGTGGGAGTATCTTGTTTTATGCATCAGGAGAATGAATAAAGGATGTGCTTTGTAGGGCATGAAATAAGTCATGTGGAGATTAAAAATATTAAGAGGCAAATTTAGAAAAAAAAGCTCCCTAAAGACAATGCTGTCACACATTTTTAGAGGAAATATATATATATATATATATATATATATATATATATATATATATATATATATATATATATATATATATATATATATATATATATATATATATATATATATATATATATATATATATATATATATATATATATATATATATATATATATATATATATATATATATATATATATATATAAATATATATATATAACATTCATAAAAGGATATATATGTGCCTTTAGGTGTTACTCCCCTATCCCTTAGTAAGCACCAAGTCCACCTGGACCACCTGATAACACCTCGATTAAGGCCCCAATCTTATAGTACGAGCACGTGCTGCTTGGATCTTGATGCCTCGTGAGGTAAAGGTTAGATCCACAAACGAAACTTGCAGCCATGCTTCTATCAGAAGAAGCACTAGAATAGGATAGGGTGGATGCGGTTAAGGTGTTGAGTGCTTCGTCTCCTCTGCTTCATCTCTGGAAGCCTGATGGAAGACCTTGACTGGAAAGCAACTGCAGGGGTCATTGGCCTTACACCGCTGGGAACTGCACACTTCAAGGAATTGGTTAGCCTTTAGTGTTCTTAGCCAATGAATCCTCCATGGATTTTGCCTATCAATGGATATGCGCAATTTAGAATTTAGGAATGGGCCCCGGTTCCAGGCAAGTGAGGTGACTAAGAATCTTCCAGTTTATAATTAGTAAGGAAAAATTGGAAGTGTTAATTGGAATTTAGGACGCATGAATCAAACCGGAAAGACAGACGTACAGAAAATGAATTACTGGGAAACTGATTGGGCGATCTGGCTGTTTATAAATCACAGCACAAGGAAATAAGAAAAGAGACTGGATGGGAATAATGCATATATTCCTACAAAGAGGACAAATGGAATTGGTAGCAAAAAAGATGGCCAGACTGACTGAGATCAGTGAGCAGTAGATTACTGCTAGCAAATTTTACTGGAAACAGCGCAATATGCGTATTTTATTGCGCTGTGCATCAACGAAAGAATGAAGAAGAAATACTTGGTATATAATTATTATACTGATACTTAGAATACTTTAAATAAAATATCAGAAAGAGATACGAGAATTGTTGTTGGTCACAAGAACTCAAAAGTTGTAATTAATGGGAACAATTAAGGTATGAATGATGTAATGTGTAGGGGAGAGGCTGAAAACACAAATGGGATAAAATTTCTTACTTTTTTTATGTAGCAATTAATCGAGATTTCTTGAGAAAAGGAGCAATGACTAAATGTTAGGATAAACGATACACAAAAGTACAAGATACGTGTACCCAAAGTTCAGGGAGATGAAGAACGCAAAGCAATGGCCTATGTGTTCATTTCTTAAGTCTAGCTAGAGGAAATTAAACAAAGATCAAGGAGAGATAACAGAGAATATTGGACATACGCGCTGATGGTGTTAACTGAACCATGTATTCAAGACCTGGCGTTGGTAGTAGCACAGCCACAGAATTATTAATGAAAATATTCGTGGGTAAACAGATCAACAGGAAAATAGTCGTCAGAGCGAATGATGCGTCAATAACATGAAAAGAAGAAAGACCTTTTGGCGAAATATTTGTGGGGTCCTGAATAAGAGATAAGAGGAGATAATCTTATCTATATCCCAGAACCTGAATGTATTTATGAATGAACTCACAGTTTTTAGGGCGGAATCACTAACTAAAGAAAGTCAAGAAATAGGAAACACAATGTTCTGATGGAATCATTGCAGAAATGATTGGGATAAAACGGAAATGATACCTTCTGTACCACCAACAAACAGTAGACTGTTCTGCAGAAATGGGTACTAGAAATCATAGCTACGAACCAACAAAGGTGACCTGACCAAAGGTGGTGTCTTAGAGACAATGCACTTGCGTCGGATGTAATGAAAATATTGAGTATACTTTTCTTCAACAGACTGCGGGAAAAAATTGATAAAATGCCTACAGATGACAAGGCTGTTTTGAGAAACGGCAGGAGTTTGTGTGAAGATATATCGCACAGAAGTGTATGAAATTTAAAAATCTCCTTCTGATAACTTTTGCTGATTACGAGAAAGCATTACGATAAAGTCCACGGACAAACATGGAAGGTCTTGCATCACTGGGGCATTCCCATTTAATATATAAAGCTAACTGAAATTAGCTATGAAAGTAGATGCAAAGTAAATGTTGATGGGGACATGTCACGCGAATTTACAGGAAATTGGGGGGTGTTATATGAGGACGTTATTTCACCTTTGTTGTTTGTCCTCCTCATAGATTTCATAATGAAGATGGAAAAGAAGGCTTAGACAAAAATACCGAAAGAGAATTGACAAACTCAGAATAAACAGATATGCAAAACATACTGTTCGAATTAGGAAGCGCCAAAAGATAAGTTGCTTAATAGAATGCAACACATCCAGAGATATGGGATTCAGTGTAAACCAAGAAAAACAAATTAATGATGACAGTGTGTGCACACAGTAATGAAGTAACATCTGAATGGAGAAAGGATGAATGAGGTTAAATCATCCAAATATTCAGAATAATGATATCCGGCAAAGGTTCCTATAAGTTGAAATTTTCAACCACAGACAAGGACATCTTTCGTATTCTTATGAGCATTTTTCACCAATGTTGTCTATATGAGCTCGAATCGAACCATAAAACAAGAGCGCTAATATTAATTCACCAGTTTATGAATTGTGATTTCATTTTTATCGAACAGATCAACCAAATTAACAAAAAATGTCCTTATCAATGTCAGGACTAAAAAGAAAAAATGGTAAAAATAAAACGACAGATAAAGAAAAATATGGACCCTAATCTTCAGGCAAAACAGGAACATTCTCTATTCAGAAAAAGGAGGCAAATTGAATCTTGAGAGAGAAGTAGGAAGCGGCTTGGTCGTAGAAAAGGCAAGGCCGCAAATGGGACTCGAATGAACACAACTGATGTCGAAATAGTGCTCTAAAGAACCTTATTTCTTTGTGCATATTTTCTTTGCAGAACATCTCTGCTACTATCCTTTTTAACATTTTCTCATTAACAACAACTGTTTTTACTCAAATACACTGCATTTATCTCACTGAGCCTTTTCGTATTAAAAGAGAGCCATTAATTTGTTACTGCTCTGCCGTATTAGAAATATTCCAAAGATAATCCTTAATAAAAAAAAAAAGGGCATTAATATCCCACATAAAATATCTGACATTTTATGGATTACCGCAACCCGTTCCAAAGCCTCGTGTCAAACATTCATTATGGGTTGATTCCCTAATCCTAAGTTATATATTGTGGAATCTAACTACAGTCATGATATCTTTTCCATTAATTGTTAGTGTTCTGTGCCAGGTTACAATGGTCACATGAGCTGGTCAGGCAATTCTGATCAGGCCTCAGTTTTCCCAATGATGTATCCAGTTGTGTGTATATATATATATATACATATATACATATACATATACATACACACACACACACACACATACACACACACACACACACATACATATATATATATATATATATATATATATATATATATATATATATATATATATATATATATATCCAAATCAGGGAGGAGAAGACATATCCCAGAAGTCTTTAAGATGTTTTATTAAAAACATATGGCGTGACGTCTCAAGACTATGTCCCTTGATGACCTCAGGTGTCGTATATAAATTTGATTGCCCTGGATGTAGTCTGGGGACTTCGTGGGACAGACACTGAGGTGGTTAAAAGCGCGAATTGATTATCATGAGGGGCGACAGTTATTAAACTATTGTCTAATAACCATTTTGTGTTCTCTATTATCCGAGACCTTGCAAAAATGCATACATAATATCCTTTACAAAGATTTCAAAATTCTGTGCAAGGCACCGCACCACCAAATGTAGCCAATTTTAGAGTCATTATTTATAAAGTTTGCAGTTCGCCAGTTAATGGGCCAGTCTTCTTCTTCTTCTTCTTCCTCAGCACCTTTGTACCTCTGGTGTGTTTGCTGGTCTGGCTGTGCTCCCACATAGTCATTCTGTTCCCTTCTCCCTCTCTGATGGTTTGTTTCCTTCCTTTTCACCTAATGTAGGTATTTGTAACTGTTGTTACTTCTTTAAATAATTAACACTAGTATTAATTTTATGTTAGTTCCTTTTTAGCTCGAGAATGAGACGCTAGTCTTGAAACGTCGCGCCATGTGTTTCTAGCAAAACATCTTAAAGACTTCTGGGATATGTCTTCCCTCCCCCGATTTGGATATTCATTAAAGATTTTAGAAACTGTCAACTACTGTATATATATATATATATATATATATATATATATATATATATATATATATATATATATATATATATAATATATATATATATATATATATATATATATATATATATATATATATATATATATATATATATTACCAACCATATATATATATATAGTAAGTTCCATTGCTTACCTTTGCTATTGGTAACTTTATAGTGACTGCATCTAAGTAACTACTGGCTTCGTACATTCATACATACACACACGCTCTCTCTCTCTCTCTCTCTCTCTCTCTCTCTCTCTCTCTCTCTCTCTCTCTCTCTCTCTCTCTCTCAGGTCCACAGCGAAATAAGCATTACCCAAAATAATTTATTTGACAATAATCTAACATAACTCGATTGCAAAAAACAAGAAATGAAATAAATTTAATACTAATATTCACCAAATGATCAAACATATTACAGCCCACCATATTCAACTAATTATTCTTTCTGAATGATTTAGGTCAAAATCAAAGTATATTCCCAGTGAGTACATCTTAACTTCTTCCTCAGCGAAACATCTGAAGAAGTCAAATAAAACCCTGTTAAACAAATGCATAAAAATAAGGATATGTGAATTCCTCCCGTGTTACTTGTAAAAAGTACACACAATGTAGAAAATGCTTGACCCAAGTGAGATATATGTTAAATGAAAAGAACAATCTACAGTTTGGGAAATCTAAAATGTTTCCTACCTCCAAACAACAATGTTCACAATCTCAGTCGACAAGGTCTCGAACAACAGAGCCTTCACTGGAGGCTTCTAACAATATTCGGTGTTGGTCTTCCAATGACAGTTTGTTTGATAACTATTCCCAAAAAAAAAAAAAAAAAAACACATATGAACAAATCACCGGAACCTGGACATTTCCGGCGAACAAACTCACAAAGATTTTCAGTCTTACTAATCAGGATGCGCTCCAGACACCAGCTAAACATTCTCTCAAGGTTCTTCCCAATGCCTTTAGCCACACTTATTAATCAAACATCTACTGTGTATTGTAATTCATAAAATATCTGTGACATATGAGCTTTTCATATTATATGTATATATATTTATAATGTATATATATACACATATATATACATATATATATATATATATATATATATATATATATATATATATATATATATATATATATATATATATATATATATATATACATACATATATACACACACACACACACACACACACACACACACACACACATATATATATATATATATATATATATATATATATATATATATATATATATATATATTATTTTTTTTTTTTTTTTTTTATATGCTCTTATACAGGATGGCATACCAAAACAATATCTGACCACAACCCACACGTCAGGCCAGTCAAACTATTTGAGAATTCTACCATGGTGATAGAATGCTGTACAAGCTAGAAGATTTTTCTGGAACTACTAACAGCTTTGCTTACAAATACAATCTACCCTAGGGTTGATGATTGTCTAGCAAAGGGTTAGAAACCCATGGGAAGCGGGTTCCTAAATAAGGGATATTTTCTGTCACAGTTATTTCACCCGTGAGAAAACTGTGGAGTGAAAATTGCCAAACAGTTGGGGCCTGAAGTGTTTGCAGCCCTATAATCTGTCATAACATTGCAAGGAACCAGATAAAATACAGTGTTCAACCTTGGACCTCTGAATATGAATGGATGTGGTGCAGAAGATAAGAAAGGTATTATGGTTGTTTTGTTTAAGGAGGAAAGCTGCGTGTGATGGGACTCAGTGAGACCACAACGACAAGGCAGGGCTCGCAAGAGCAGGTAGGGACGAAGAGTTATTGCATCTGTAGATGTATAGAGCTAAGAAAGGGGTACCCATTGCAGCATCAAAGAAAAAAAGCTGTGAGTGTAGGTGAAAGACTATGAATGTGTTAATCCAAAGTTTGTACACGTTCGACTTAGTAAAGCCAGAGAAAATGAGTGACAGTAAGTGTATTTCGACCAGCATTAAAAGTGTGAATCTTTGCCAGGTTGGGTTTAGAGGAAGGGTTGTGGTGCTGGGGGATTTAAATGCTAAGGTCACTGGCGGAGAATGAAGTGGCACAGGGGGAAGGAAGAGTCCTTGGAGTGAATGAGAAACGTTTGTACTGTGGGAATATGGGCTAAATTGTCATAAATACCAAGTTGTGTGGAGGAATTGCTATCGCCCTGAACTCTCACTCGATAGACCAGGGTTCGGTCCCGATGTGTCAGAAATTTATTTCTGTGAAACAAAAATATTCATAAGTGTAAGTGGAAAAATTTGTCAGATTATGTGTTTATGCGGAGTAGATGAGGAAATGAGAATTCAGTAAATGAAAAACCAGATTGTAAGAGGAACAGCTACCAGACGAAATAAGATCATTTGCAGGTATACGTTGTAACTTAGTAATGGGAATGCAAAAAGTTTAATGAGCAAATGGATCATAGATTATAAGATACAAATGGTGAGTTTCTGCCTCGTCGACGCACCGAGTTTTTGGAAGATCTGAATGTGGGGGACACGAGACGGGAGTCGAAGGAGTTAACGTAAATAATGGATTTGAAAGATAACAGAATTTAGACATTAACACTTTCGACAGAAAGGGAAAGTACTTCAAAGATTTATTCTAGCAAAGTTTGTTCTTCACTAAACCTTTCCAAAGCACCTAATGAAAATAAGACAATTACTCACACACAAGCATACAAACCAACCAAGAGCTGAGAGTCACTGTCCATTCAGGAAGGAAAATCACGCCCAAGAGCGTAGAATACCACAGATGCCGCGGTGCAGCCAAAGGTTCGTTTGTTTATATGGTCACAAACCGTTGCCAAACGATGAAATTAAGTTTTAAGAAGAATTAAAAAGCGAACTGATGCTTCCTTAAGTCGTGGGCAACAAAACTGAAGAGAGTTTAACTTTTATATTTAGAGAGAAAGAGAGAGAGAGAGAGAGAGAGAGAGAGAGAGAGAGTATTTTTCTTTGCCATATATTTTTCATGTTTTGAATCTCCTAAGAACCAAAGCCAATATTGGAAGATTCAAGCACGACCTTGTAATCAAATGACCTTAATGGAGACCCAAATGTTGCTGATGCAGCAAAATGGTAACATGGAAGAAAGAACCGGTCCCCGTCAGCATGGTCGGTGGTTTCCAGACTTCGTTCCCTATTCCAGGCTTCTTTCCAGAAGCCCTGTTCCTCCATTATGCAAGATGATCCTCCACAGAGCAGGTCTCAAGCCCTTGCAACGGACCTGCAGACAGCGTGACCTCTAAATGAGATCCCACAGGACGTCTGACAAACAGCTTTCAGACTAATGTCGTGTCCCGAGAGAGTTTCCCCGACGCCCACTTTGATGTCGGGAGCTGAACTTCTCTCCTTAATCACCTCGTAAAAATGATCGAGTCTTCCCTCGAGAGAAAGTCAGCCTCTGGATTTAGAGAGCAAAAGCAAAGTCTATATTGTGCTGTATATGGGAGATGTGACAGCAAAAGTATTTCGTCTTATTAAGTGCTTTCACAATAGATCAAAGAGATAACTCACTTCCCCTCGGCCAATGACGGAGGGATGAAAGTCTTCCTTTGTGAAAGGAAAAGCTTCGTCGAACAGCCTTTATGGGAGGACCAGCGATGACGTCACACTTTCAAAAGATTCTTCTTCCGAAAGAGATCAAGAGAAAAGAGATGCGCTTTTTAGAGGAGAGGTCTGGTAAAGAACCCATTATTATTATTATTATTATTATTATTATTATTATTATTATTATTATTATTATTATTATTATTACGGAAATTCGTAGGAAGAAGCCATTCGGAAATTACCTCGCAAAAGACGATTCCCTTCCCCAAAAAGTTAAACATGTGAAAAGATTTCTTTAGATTTTAGCTAAAGTTGATGGAAAGCGTTAAGGCGAATACAAACGCTGCACGAACCTCGTGGGGTTTCAGAAGTCTCTTCATTATCTGAATAACGAGGAATGGAATAAAAAATATATATATTTATGGTCTGAACCTACAATGGTATTCGGATGAACAACTTGTTCACGTGAACCTTCGTCAAATTGAAAGTGTTAGTGAATCGAAGGTGAATCTGTTATTTTCACCCAAAAATTACATTGGTATTTCTGAAGAGAGGAGACAGGGGAAGGAGACACTTGGTGCTGCCGTGGAAGGGCTTCTGCTGGCGAAAGTGGTGAAGAACAATTGCTTTATGGTAAAGGAAGTTAGGGAGGGGAGTACAAGAGAACACAGAAGGAAAGAAACCCGAAGCCTTTGGAGAGGGAAACGATGAAACATGGAATATTAAATGGCTTAAGTGCATAAGTATAAACATATATCTATAAATAAAAACCCAACTGTACTTGCTACATTTCCTAAAGAATTGGTACTGATATATTTAATTTCAAATAAACCTCTTTTATATTCCAGAAACTAATAATATCCTGAAGTCAGCTGGAAAATGTATTCACAGAAGGGAAGATTATTAGCCCCAGAGTCAGTTGATCACTTGTAACAGGTCATTGACGGCAGATTGCAACTCTGAAAAGGTCGTGCAGTACACGATTCCACTGTCATATTTCATTCCGGGTTCATTCATCACATGTTCTGCCACTTCTGTCCGTGCTGACTGTGTTTTGTGAATACATCAGATCTTTGGCATTTATTACTTAGTTTATGAGCTTACAGAGTTACCTTCGGATATGAACCAAACTTCTTTTTCTACAAAGAAAACTTCGCAAAGTCTTCTTGCTAGTATTAACAGATTTAATAATCCATCAAAAGAGAGAGAGAGAGAGAGAGAGAGAGAGAGAGAGAGAGAGAGAGAGAGAGAGAGATCGTGCTATTTCCTCAACTGAGTCTTGTGTTAGAAAGCATGAATGACTGAAGAAGGCTTAAGTATCTACTTTCAAAAGAAGTGACATTCCTATGCACAGAGTTCCTTGTTAATTAAGTCTAGATACAAGATCCAATGTCAGCAAATCCTCTTCCAAACGGAAAATCTCCTCACAAAGAGAATCTCTAGTAATGATCAAAAGAAATCAAGAAGAAATGAAAGAAAAACAAAGACTAAAGACTGTAAGAGTTAATTAATCTCCGCGTCACAATGATACGAGTCTTTTGAAACAAATCCTTTGCAACGACTCTGTGTGTGTGTGTGTGTGTGTGTGTGTGTGACTGTGTGTGTGTGTGTGTGTGCGCGGGCTAGTTTACAGCCTGTCTTTTTTCCATATATGGGTAATTTAATTATATAGGATACGTTAAAAATTCTCTCTCTCACTATCTCTCCCCTTATTTGTCCAGTGTTTACAAAAATGGTATTTTTAATCACAAACCACTCAACATTAATAATCCTTCCCCCCCCTCTCTCTCTCTCTCTCTCTCTCTCTCTCTCTCTCTCTCTCTCTCTGTAGTTTCTTAGTTCCCTTACTACCTTCCATTCTAATATCACAAAACAGGTTTTCATTTACATATCACGTGCGGGCCTGTACTTTCAAAGATTCCGTTATTGCCCATTATAGAAATACAGCAGAATTACAGCAGTAAACTACTTGGGCCCGAGGTACCAGCGAGCGCTCAACGAACACAAACGATCCGAATGAACGAACCAAGATATTTTATTCGGGGAAGATCATTACAATCGGCAACCAAGGTTTCTCTACTGACAGCGTTCAGATCAATTTCCGCCAAAGGCGTTTTAGAATCACTCTAATTAAGTCCGTGTTATTTGTGTGTGTTACATCATCGGCAAAGAGGATGACTTATATCGTAAAGGAACTAAGATATCATCTTCTTCTTTTAAGCTTTTTCCCATTTTGCACGATGCCTTCTTTATTAGACCTGTGGTCTCGATCGGCTGCCCTGCCTGACATTATTAGACCCCAGCGTAATGTATCATACCCGACCCAACGCCCTTTCTTCCCAGCAGCGAGTTGTTGCGCGGGTAGAGCAAGTTCGAGACTATTTGTTATGTTTTTAGAAGGTGTTGTAGTGGCTTTGTTTTGTGTGTGTATTTAGTCTGTAACACCCATTTGCTTTTAAGCAAACCATCGATATAAAATAGCAAAAACTCTCTGAATCGGCTGCGGATCTGAACCGCGCCAGACCTCTACGAAGTCGAAGCTGCTTAACTGGACTGAGGATAATCGTAAAGGAACTAAGTATGAAGATATGATAAACTGAAACAAGGTGTCTGAATCATCTTTAAATCAAATCACCTTTATATGTAACTGTCCAACTTTTTTTGCAAAGGCAAAGGCAAAGGCAAATTTTATTCTATCGACCCCTTCCGGAGAATGAGAATGACAAAATTACACAAATGTTATATTTTACACAAAACTACAAAAGAAGAGACCAATGGATTACAACTATATTTAGGATGTACATATGAAGGTATCTGTAACATACAACTATGACCAGAATAATGAAGATTAAATCTAAATGACATTATAAGGATAGGGCGTTTTGCAAGTCTTTTCAATTCTCTAGCACTACTTGTATTGAAACAGATTAAATTTAAAAGGTGTCTTCTCAATAGTGAATCTTATTTTCTAATCACAGGACAAACTTTAAATCAAATCACAGTTGCTACAGTAGTTTGTACTGAAACCACACCTATATTTACTAAAGGGCAATTCAAAAACTGGTATATCTAAATTTATAATATATGGCCACCTTCAGTCTTAAAAAGTTTATAATTACTACACAATATATTTCTTTCTACTTTGCATGCCACTGTTGTCTCTCTATATCACTGAGTTTCGGCTATTTATTATCCACGTGTGATTGAAGTAATTTGATCCGATACCACATTGAATCATTATTGACCAGCGTACAGAATTCTAAGAAAAACGATAAAAGTTGATTTTACAATTTCAACCAAAATCCAATCATCCGTTTGCAAATAGATATTTCAATTTTGAATCTGCCAAGAGGATTTGCATCCAGAAATGTTTCAACAAGTTTGTGGTAACCCCATATTTCACAACCGTAAGTCTGAAAACGACTATAACTGTCCCAACGAGCCGACATTACACAATACAACGGCACTTGAATGTAATCATTACAGCATATGAGTTGTTAAATTCATTTACAAGCTTTGATCCATAATAAACGCTTTGTCTGCCCAAATACTATGATTAGGTAATAAAATACTATGAATCGGTAGAGAGGTGACTAAGAATAATAGCCTTTAAGAAGAGCTGAGGAGTAAAGGATTTTGAAGTTGCCATCAAGACCTCAGCACTTACTGTAGGTGTAAACCTCCTGCCAGAGATTCTGAAGACCAGACGGCTCCATCTACCATAACAACTGAGATACTGAAAGAGGAAAGCCTAAAATATGTTTGAACTGTCCTGTGACCTTAAAAACTAGGTTGTATAAAAAAAGATAACTACCAAATTAGCTAACACCTATTTTAGTGAAAAGTACCGAAAATAAAGGCCACTGTAGAATTGGGAGTGCCGGATGTGTATCTGGCTTCCTTTGAAGTGAGATCAGTGTCAGTTTCACCCATCTTAGACTATTCACGTTTATACCAGGTCAGCTACTTTTCGTCACAAAGACCATTCACGGATATATAGTACGTTTCCCTTTTCCCGCCATAATAACAGCTTTTCTGCATTAAAATTGTTAGCACAAGCAAGTCCAAGCTATTCCACACCAGTACAACGCTAAAACTACAACATACTAAGCTAGATTCTAAAATTATAATATTTTTTCGTCTGGATATCATTTGTTGGTGGATATGGCCAGATTTGCGAAGCAGATCCGAGACAATGACAGTTCTACTCCAAACACTGACATGGTAACGCGACCGAGGCTTCTGTTTTGCCTCTTGGGGGAAGTTCATCAGGAATTCCATCCAGATGCCCTGTCACGGTGGATAAGAGTCCACGTATTTGCTTCTTCCTTCTTATTTTCATGTTATTCTTATGTACTGACAGGAGACGACATTTGCAGGTAAAATCACCATTTTTTGTAAATCTTACAAATATACATTACACTATATTTTCAGTAACTAGGAACAATTATTGTACGAATAAGGAGAGAGAGAGAGAGAGAGAGAGAGAGAGAGAGAGAGAGAGAGAGAGAGAGAGAGAGAGTAAAACTTTCCGGTCATTAAGTGCGAAAGATCAATTTCGTAGCAAAAGTAAATTACCGCTGGATGAATCATCTGCAAACAAACTGCCATAATATTTATTTTCTGTAAATTTTCCAACTGGCAAAAGACCGCGTCAAACTTCCCCACAAGACCTGACAACTAACTTAGCCGGGCCTTATAAGGACAACCACAATTTGTCAACAACTTCCTGCGACACACGTGCATCGTTTATTCACTGGGAAATTTATCAGTCGAAATATGATAATTATATTTATGGCTTTTCTATTTTGCAGGCCATATATTATTACATTTTCAAATCACTTCTCAGTGCCGTCAGTGCACCTCATGCGGTGCATTGTAGGCATTAGTTAGGGATCTTTGCAGCGTCCCTTCGGCCCCTGGTTGCTTCATTTTCTTTAAACCCACAATTACTGGGCATTTTGTAATATACAGAACAAATTTAATCAGCAACGTGGAAATGTACACTGCTTGCTTGTAAACAACCGGTCAAGAAGTGACAGACCTTTGGTCCTGGATTAATACAGTACAGAGTTAGTCCGCTTCTGACCAAAATAAGGACAATCTCGCGCATGACGTCGTCTGGCTGCATCTGGCTGAGGTTAAGGTAAAGGAAAGTCATCAGTCAGTATTTAACCTCATCAGAATGAAGAACACGGAAACTCTCTTAACCCGGATTAAAGCTCTCTTCACCTGGTCAGTCCCAGGATTAATTCGTACAGGATTAATATATAGCACAAAATTTAAACAAAATTTTCTTATCCTTTTTTGTGTTGAATGATGTGGGTTGCTGATGATAGTTAAGATTGTTATTAAAATGTATATGTATGTATGTCATTAATGTATGTATATATATATTATATATATATATATATATATATATATATATATATATATATATATATATATATATATATATATATATTTATTATATATATCTGTGTGTCTGTGTGTATGCATGTATGTATGTACATATATTAACCAAAGAATGTAAGGAATCATAAAAGAAACAAAGACACACCTGGTCTCAGATTTACACAGTTAGGCCTACTGCATTACCCAAATAGCAATAAAAAGACATATGGAGGATTATATCAATCCTTTAATTCAGGATTATATCGATCCTTTAAGTCACCAGTACTAGAGACTGACGGGGACCTCTCTCACCTAAGGTTGTGAAAGTGAGAGAGAGAGAGAGAGAATGCGTGTGGGCAAACAATTACCATAGTGGCCCTTCATTTTTTTGTTTTCCTGGTTTTCTTCTACGGTGCATACCTGTGACGTCACAAACATGCGCAGAAACACCGGGACGGTCTAGCCCTGTACTCTATTAATCCTGCCTTCGTCTGCCTGGGTGGAAACGGTCAGGAGGCCAACGTCACGGTCTGCTCCTGCGCATAAGAGGTCTTGTTTTGGGTCGGGGTTGAGAAGACCTCCTTAATTAGTCTGTAAACCTTGACCCGTCTATAGAGGACGGCCGAGATTTAATCCATGACTCTTAGAAGAATAAGATGACGACTCAAGTGATCCTCGTCTGAAGACGACTTGGAAGAGGACAGTTCGCATGAAAATGAATTATGCGATAGTGGTGGCAACGATAACACTTTGCCTAATCGGAATGAATCGGTGCCTGAAGAAGCTGTCATCTTTGATGGCGGTGACCAACCGTCCGTCGAGAGTGAAGTGAATTGGCAGACGGTTAGGGGCGAAGATGACCACCCCCATACTTTTTATTTCGATTCTGGTTCTTCAGGAATTCAGCCCGAATGCCCTCTACTGGATGACGGTCCAGAAATGGACTACTTCCCTCCGTTTATTGATGGACCGTTAATGGAAATGATATGCGAGGATACAATCCGATACCATTCACAAAAGGTGAGGGATGTTGCACTAGGCCGAACATCAGTAAGTAAAAAGTGGAGAGAGAGATTTGTGAGTGAGTTGTAGAACTTTTTTGCATTATCTTCACTCGTGCCACATTCTTATAAAGGTGACATCAATGAATACTGGAGCACCGGTCCTTTACTACGCACTGAAATTTTCGGCAAGACCAAGTCACGTGATCGGTATCTGTTGCTGCTCCGATCCTTCATTTTGCTGATAACGACACTCCAGACGAAGAAGTCAAACTGTCCTTCACACGGCCTCTTCTCAGCGCCTTGGAAGGAAGGTTCCAGCTATTCTTCAAATAATTTAGAAACTGGGTTATTGATGACTCTTGACTTCTTCTTTATGAGGGGTCTTTGTGTTGCAAACAGTATACTCAGACAAAGAGACATCGCTTCCGAATCAACCTGTTTATTATATGTTGTCGTGAAACAGGGAATATTTTGGGCCTATCTGCAGATACTGGTAAAGGAACTGATATTCAGTTTGACCGAACGCTTGGTGTTTCCGGTGGTGTTGTTGAAACAATGTTTGATTACTTGAATGAAGGGCATACATTATTTACAGACAATTGGTATACAACCCCGGCACTCTGCAAATACCTTCAATGAAATGGCACCGGAAGTTACGGTACTGTGAGATCCCATCGCGTTTCGATGCCACAATTTCAAGGAAAACTGCAAAAAGATGAACAGCAAAGTTTTGTGTGCAATGACGATGTAGATGATTGATAAAGTGCACCACGACCAACTCAAACGAAATAAAAGTCCAGCAGATATTGATAAATATGACCAAACCACGATAAAAGCATGAAAGTTGGCAGAAAAGCAGGTCAAACGAAATATAGGGCCATCTCAGATTTTGCCTGTAACAAATCTGGCAGCCATTTTTGTTCCGCCATTACTGAAAAAATCATATTTGGCTTGTAAAATGAAAACTATGCAAGCTAGGATAACAAATAAGGTGTGTCTTTTCCTAGGTTTTTTCAGGGTCAAGGAGCATTCTGAACACAAAAGAAGCAATATCTTTGCTAGTTTATACTATTTTGGTGTTTCAGCACATGATACATATACTTTATGGGGTTCGAAAAGTTCTTGTGTTGACAAGATATTTTGTAATTTGTTGTCACACTGCAATCATTTATTATTGAATGTAAATGAACTTCTTTTCAGCAGACAAATGTTATTTATTCCTAAAAATAAAAACTTTGATACTTCAGATTTGAGGTTATGCACTTATTATTAAACTGTAAAGTCTGTCATATATGTGATACATAGATATACTACATGGAAGTTCTTTATTCTAGAATGTCACATTCTCCCCCACATGGTTTCATCATTCTGGAGCTCTCCCTTCAATGTTGTTACATGCACATGTTCCAACCAGCTGAAAGACATTTTACATTTGTTAATCAAATGTGAGTCAAAAGCAAAACTAGTGTCAACATCAATTGTGTGAAGCTTATTTACCTTCAATAGCATACTCTTACCTGTATTCATCTAGTAGTGCCCTGGAAATGTCTCACAGGCAGACTTAAGAGGACCATCTATACTGGGAAGGGTGGGTCCTTTCTGCTGACAACTGCTAAATGGCACAGTTGGTATGTCACAGGCAAAGGTTTCAGAGGATGTTTGCCACTGAAATCCATTTCTGACTGCAAAGCTCTTGGCTGACCCTGATTTCCAACAGATGGTTGTTGAAAGAGGGAAATTCCTGTGCCATGGAATGATGTACGTGTCCCTGTGGAACTGGGATTGTGGTCTATATTATCAACAGCAGCTGTTGTAAAAAGGCCACACCTGAGTGGAAGAGGGCACACGACTCCTTCATTGTTGTAGTGCTCACATACAGCATTGCCAAGACCAGTAGAAATGTTAAGAACTTGATCATAGGAAATAGAGAGGCCCAATGAGAATAGTTTTGTCTCAAGATCTCGTTTTCTTGTTTTTGTGTGAAACATGATGCCCAGATACACTGGAAGAGGTGGAAGGCGATCTTTACTATGCATTTGGGGCATTCCCTCTTTGTCTGGTGCTAGAGTTAAACATCACAAGTTGTGAAAGTGTAAGAACTGATTGAGAGGTGCAGATACATTTTGCTTGGTCCTTGATACTAGGACCAAACAATATCATGGACATGAGTGCTTTTAGTGAGGCAGGACATGATTGCTCTTGACATTCATCCTGAAAGTTACCAGAGAACTGAGGTTTCATTTTAACATGTCTCTTCGTATAATACTTGCTGTTCTCTTGCCAAGTAACAGCATCATTGTCAGTGTCATGTTCAAGCCTTCTTTATAGCAATCCCAATGTCTTCATTAAACATCAGAATAACATCACGTCCCTGCTTATGGGGTTCCATATCAGGAAAATAGGCCAAAATCCTGTTCTTGAGTTTGGTTGTGTGCACACGTTCAGACAAAGCAACACCCAGCTGTTGTAATCGGTCAGTGTACAGTTTTGCAAGATCTGAAAGTTTGAACACTGGTGCTACAAGTTCATCTTCCTTCACATCTTCGACATATGATATCAGACTAGCAAAGGCAATGCCATGGTTAATGCTTTCATTGTCTTCATCCTTTGTCTCTCAATATTTCTAGCTTTGTTGTAAGTGCAGCCAAGCATCTTGCATGGTATTTTGCTTCCTGGGCAATTAAGTCACCTGCACTAAGTTTGCAAAGCAAAACTGTATCTTGTAAAGCCAGTGCACATTTCCGGACCTTGTATCCAGTTCAAAGTAGAGACTTCATGAAGAACCTCTCCTGATGACAGCCCACAAAAGAAACATGAAGTTAAAGTTGTTGAGTTTCTGTACTCTTACGTGTATGTTTTTGGCTTGTCTCTTCTTTTTCTGTAGAGAATTTTCGTTTTTGTGCTCTGTCCAGTTTAGTCTTGTTGTATTTCAATCTACATCCATCATGAAGTTTTTCTCTCTGATTTACAAGTGTCATTTCAATACCACCTCCCTCATCAATCCTGTCTAATTTTAATGACCTGGGCAACGCTCCACACTGTTCAAAAGCATAAAGATTTTCAGCTATAGTCTTGTACCCAGTACCAGCTGTAGCTTAATATCTGCTGGGCAGTGTAGTCTCTCATGGGTGTTCTCTTGGCATATAAAGCACAAGTTCCAGTCTGTTTTCTCAGTTAGCTGTGTTTCCTCATAGCTCTTCTTGACTCACCATCCTATATAGTTTTTCCATCCTGATCTATTAGTAATAAAGCCCAACTGTACAACTATAAGCCCAACACCACAGCTGGCTATGTACTAAGTCTATCTTCTATGTTTAACTTGGCCTGTAAGCAGAGTGAGAAAGCATTAATTAGGACACAGTAGGATAAACATGTGCAGAAGTGCTTTATAATACAACTTTATAATACAACAGCAGAATGTAAAAGTGAAAGTGAATGCATTTGACTCCACCTCAGGCAGCAGTCCACATTGTCAGATATAGAATAGCAATAAGCTGTACATTGACATTTCAGTAATAGGGTGAAGCACATATGGTAGTCAGATATAAAAAGGGCCCTATTTGATAAAATATAATGCATTAATTATATTCTTAAACCTGAAGATATAGTTTTGACATCATATTTGTAATCTTAGCTCATGTGTTGTAAGATTTATAGACAACAAAATGATTTTTCGTTAAATGCAGAACAAATATGGTGCCTATTTTCTCTATCTAGTCATATCTGATGAAATATAATACATTTATCATATCCCTTGACCCTGAAAAATGCAAAAGACACCTTATTTGTTATCCTAGCTTGCATAGTTTTCATTTTATAAGCCAAATATGATATTTCAGTAATGGTGGAACAAAAATGGCCGCCATATTTGTTACAGGCAAAATCTGAGATGGCCCTATAGCTAAATTTATTTGTATTGACCTGCTAAACATTTCTGCCAACTTTCATGCTTTTATCATAAAAGGCACAATTCATGCCAATATCTGCTGGACTAACAGCGGCACAAAAGATCCTGTTACTGACGAGGCTAAACTAAAACTTGCTGCAGCAGCCGATTACGACATCAACGTGAGAATGGTGGACAAGAGTGATCTGCAAACTGGTATTGCTCAGACTGAAAGGAAAGCGTGAAGTGGTACAGGAACCTCTTCCTTCGCCTCCTTGATGTGTGCTCACTTCATGCTTATAATAACATGTACCTTGTAAACACAGGTCATAAGCCTTGATTGACTGCCATCAGACGGATGCTCACTGACTCTGCCAGTGAAAGAACAAATAATGGTGGAGGAGGACGCCCATCGGTTGAGAGAAATTCGATGAGAGTCGGTGACTACATTTCCGAGAGTTTTTGCCTTTCACTGAAAAAAACCGGTGAGCACAACGTGCCCTGACTGTAAAGTGCCATTATGTTTAGTTCCATGTTTTAAAGAATTTCACACAATTGCCCTTTCTGAGTCATTATATTCGGAATTTCTGAGAGAGAGAGAGAGAGAGAGAGAGAAGAGAGAGAGAGAGAGAGAGAGAGAGAGAGAGAGAATGTATCTGTCTATTTCAGCCTATTGGGGGAGCATTGTGTATCGGAAATTATCTATTACTGTATAAACTACATATGAAACTATATTTGATGTAATGTGTACAGATGGGCTGCTGTGCCTATTTTTCATAAATGTAGTAAAGTATTTAACAAATAAATATAATGAAATGAATAGAATTTCAATCCATCCCTAAATAAAAAATATTTATGAAGTAAAGAATAATGCAGTTTAATATACGACAAATACCAAATAAAGTTATTTTCGTTTAATCATTTTCAAAAATAAGTATTAGTAAAATTGATAACAGCAACGGGGAACGTAAGTTTTGGGGTTTGTTCACTGAATAAGTGAAAGCTCCGACAGTGCTGTTCCTGTTCGACACTTCCTTCGTGTGAGCAATGCGACCAAGTTATTTTTGTCAGTTACAATACGAGTCAATCTCTGTCCCGTCTAACGGTCAATAGCTAATCATGGACCATAACATTCTCCACAAAAACATGCTTTCATATTCATTACCGCCCAAACAGGTTGACTTTCAGTATACTTCATCCATATCAGTAAACAGAACAGGATTCAATTCCATCCGCCTATATCAATAAACAGCTTAAAATATACCTATTATAATCATCGTTAGTACGTATGGAATTTGGTTACCTAATTCACAGGATTATCAATTTGCGTTTCATGCTGAGGCGAGACCGAGAATCAGGGAATTATTAAAGTGTTCTATTTGGTTGTTAATCTAGATGGATTGCTTATAGTAGTCTAATCTAGATTTTAATCAATAATATTTTGCGACTTTTATGAAAAACCTATTTTGAACTAATGTCATTCTCCTGAACATTTAGAATACCACATGTTTTGTACTAAAAATAATTGATAAACAACAAGCGTCTATCGTAAATCACTTTTTAACTTATTTCAAACGTGAACTCTTGTTTTAATTACCTTGGGCCTATTAAAGGACAGATTTATGAATGCTATTAATGATTCATTCATCACCATTTTTGGCTGACTCATTTTTATCATTTATGTTCCTGAAATATCGCAGGAAATCAATCCAGTCATTTGCAAAATCATTTCTGCCAAAATTCATCTTTTCATCCCATCCGACCTTTCAGAATTTGGTCCTGTTCAGGAAAATGTTCATTGTCGTATTCTGTACTAAAATGTCCACAAGGTCTTTTATCTTCAGTATTTCGTCCTATTTTTGAAGAGGGTTTCTACTGAATGCCTTGAAATGGAGAAGGTGGTAATTCAATCAAAGTTGGCGAGACAGCAGAGATTGGTCATTGTGACATTTGCTCTGGAAAAGATGACAGATCTTATTTCAACAAAATGCGAGAATAATTGCACATTTCATAAGTATAGACAATGCTTTTATACAACAATGTATTAAAAATCTTATCACCTAACTTACTGAAGCAAAGCAAGAATTGATTGCCAACACCTGCATTGCAATGAATTTCATTATCTCTAATTCAGGTTATGATTGAATTAGCTGTATCGTTACGTGTAACAATCAAAATGTAATATGGTACAAATATATAAAATATTTTCGTTTCAAACTGGAGCGTCAAATTTGTGCCTGCAAATAACTCTCAGATAACAGAATATGCAATGTTTCTCTGCCTGAATGTATCTCTGGTAAAAATATAAAAATGTTCCCAATGAGTTTGAAATGATGACAGATAAACTAGTGTAATGGTAAAGTTTTAGATCCTATTTCTGTTTGTATTTTATAAACCAAATGAAAGTGTGTGGTTATATTGTATGGAGATAAGAAACTGCTCTTGGAACAGCTTTTTATGAATTACCTAAATTCCGGAGGAGAGAGAAAATCCACAATTACACAAAATTGTGATGCCACACAACCGCGAGAAGTGAACATTGTAAAGCTTGGGACGTCTTAGAGCCTGCTCAGCTGTGGTTTTCATTCTGACAGTTGTAGAACATTGCAAAATGTATAAATGGGGATGTATTTCTTCCGTAATAATAATAATAATAATAATAATAATAATAATAATAATAATAATAATAATAATAATAATAATAATAATAATAATAATAATAATGTTTTTACAAAGTAGATGCTTGTAACCTATGACTTTTGAAAGATTTAGATACCAAAACCTTTCTTTTCTCTCGTCTCCCAAGATTACCGAATTATAGACTTCACGTGTGATTATTACCTAATATATGACTTTAAACAAAGAAACTATACGCCTTTGACACATTTCTATTGCTAGTTTTAATGTACTTTAATTGGGAAAATTAACTGCTTTGCAAGGAAAAAATGACCCTTGGTCTTTGCAATCGTCCTCTAATTGCAACGCTTGAACTCGAGGCTTCGTTTCAGGAGTCGACAGGAATTCAGGAGATTAATTGTTCCGATACATCCCACTGCACGACACCTGTCACAGATAATGAACAGCCATCAACAGCTGTACAATAGACATCATTAGAGTGAAATACGAACTTCTAGTGGAAAGAAGAAGAGGAGTGCTGAGGAAAGAGCATCAAACCAGGACGCTTTCCAGGCCTGGTCGAAGTGACGAGAAAGTTCGATTTGGCTTTCTATGATCGCAAACAAAAACCAACCTCATCCTACTTATAAAATACGACAATTATTTAGACGTAACTTTAGTTTACTTAGTTTACTTTTGATGACAATGAGACTACTTTCTCTGTGGTAATTTAGAAAGACATTGTACGAATGAATCTGGTCCTTATGATAGAGGAAATCATTTTACAGGAGGAGAACATTTGCCATGCATGGCCGATGGGCAGAGCAGTAATGACAAAGTACAAAAGCTAGCTTCTTATAATATTCCATCATATACTTATATTTCATGGACTTCATAACCTTGCCATTAAATGAAGTAGCAAGAGTCTTTTACTTGTGAAACACCATCATTCAAAATGCTTTACCAAGAAGAATTATGAAGATTAAACACCATCATTCAAAAAATAAACCACCAAGAAGAATTATGAAGATTAAACACCCAATAGTGAAGCATTAACAATATGACAGTAAACTGACGTGATCACCGTTTCGAATATTTTTCATCATACTTCTATTTCTTCCTCCTTTCAAACTTTCTAGCTCGGTCTCAAATCTTTCCATTTTTTTGCCTATACTATATATCCTTTATGTGGTTATCTCCACCAGTCATAACTTGGTCCTATTATTTCTTTATTAACTCTCAGGCCTCTCGGCAAGTATTCATTTCTCTTTGTCAAACTCGTCGTCAATTATTTATATCGAAATTTTTTCAGGGCTGGTATTTCTCCATTCATTTCCGTTTTTAGTCTTAATTATCAATTTTGTTTCTCTGTTTCAAGCATTAGCTTTGATTACCTATCCCCAACAAAACGCAGGAGCAGTTACTCCTTTACCCATTCCTTCAGAACCATTCCCTCAATAAGAGATACCTTACACTCCCCAGTTAGCCACAGAAGTACATAATCACCCCCACCTTCCTTTAGCATTTTCAGCTGTATTCCCATCAACTAGTAACTTTTCCTGTGCTCGAACCTTCAAACTGTTCTCCTTAAACACTACACAGTGATATCACAAACATTCTCAAACACTTATTCCTTCCTTCCTCCCCCCCTTGCATCATTCAGGCTGGTTTTCCTCTTCCGTCTTCTTCATTCAGTAACCATTCTCAATTCACTCCCTCTCGACACATGTCTTATTCTCTTCAAAGCGTCTCTTTATTTACACCTTTCTTTCCGGATCCACAATTGTCGATCACCTGGTATATGTCCTCCTCCAAGGACAGTTTTTCTTATGTCACTACTGGATTCCCCATCTATTTCTCTATAACCTCACTTTTATCCGTCAATTTCTCTTTGACCATTTTATTCATAACCTTTTTTCGTAAACAGACACACTTCCCAAAACATTTTCTCACCAAGGACGTTTAGCGAAGGGACATTCTTCATTACCAGACATTTCGTCTGTTCGACAGACGTGTTAAGTTGTTTTGGGAATAAAACCTGGAGTTCTTTGCTAAGAATAATGTGGAAATCGTCTTCACGAACTGTCTGGATGTTTTCCTATCGGCTCTGCAACCTCTTGAAGTTACGATAGATTTCTCATGGCTAGGCTATAGAGAGCCAGCGTCAAAGTGTGCCGACGATCAAAACCGGTTTGAAGTGAGTAAACAAGGCCGTTAGGGTGGGGTTTTGATTACAAAATGACTCGCATGTACTTGTTATTTTTATACTTGTCATGCTTTATCTTGTTCTATCCTGATATTGATAACTTTGTATTTACATTTTACTTATACTTTTTACGTGTGTAATTACTATATTAATTTTACATATACAGTTTGAATGTCTCTTTGACGATTCTTTGTTGACCGTCTATTTTCAGCTATTTATTTTTTTTGTCTGGTTGTTTCTAAGTATGTAAATACCTAAATAGCAATTCTTGGTAATTGTCAACAGGCCAGTTGTAAACAAGTTTAGTAACAAACCTATATGTTTTAAATGTTAATTTCAAAACGCTAACTGCCGAATATTGGATTTTAACCATCGAATAGTTATATTTTTGACAAGTGTTCCTTGAAAGAATGTATATATATGTGTGAATTTCCTTGTAAACACTCATTTTGTA
Source organism: Macrobrachium rosenbergii (assembly GCF_040412425.1). Classification (NCBI taxonomy): domain Eukaryota; kingdom Metazoa; phylum Arthropoda; class Malacostraca; order Decapoda; family Palaemonidae; genus Macrobrachium; species Macrobrachium rosenbergii. The sequence goes on along the minus strand of NC_089785.1, from coordinate 15,744,479 downwards.
GCAGAAGATGTCTCTAGAAGAGACGAAATGTCCTAACAATAAAAACGTCCATCAAAATGGAACTTTGGTGCTTTACTCCATCAGTTGCCTGAAGAACAGAGGAAGATAATAAGGAAAATCGAGAACATTAGTAAGAAACTAATAAACTGCAACTTCGCTGTCATATTTAACGACATTTGCATATATATATATATATATATATATATATATATATATATATATATATATATTTTTATATGTTTCCTGGTGCAGGTGGATCTTATGACTCCACAATTATTACTTTTACTCGAAAATGGCCTTGTAAGATACCCAGGACATATAAAACACAAACAAAAAAGAAGTACACATGGAGCGGAGGGCTCTTCACTAGGGAAGTGCGTGAAACACGTGGATATAAAAATAGTTATATTTGATAGCACACAAGGTCAAAAGGAAAATTAACTGAAAATACGGTAAATTACTGCCGTAGAAGTCCTCCCGAAGAGGGGGGAGCTTGGGAATGCCAGGAACACGGACCAAGGATAATTCTGCTACAGGCGTCTTTCTGAAACGATATTTGGACCCACGTTACACATCTAATGCTGGAATTTGGGGATTGAATTACTGGGGTGCACTGAAGGCGCCAAGGACTCCCCCGAGGCGTTACTTGTGACTCAGAGGAAAGAAGCTGTGAACACGTGGGCCTGGCTTGAACCAAGGAATATCAGGGAACACAAAGTTATAGGCCCAGAGATTAATAAATGCAAAAGGGCTAAGTAATCGTGACTAGCAACTCGTTTTGGGTACATTACCACATTTGTAGGGGCGCAGGGATGACGACGTCTTCTGCCGAGAAACACGTGTGGGAGCGTGGACAAATGGTAGCCTCCTCTCCAAGGTATTTCTTCAAATCGTAGATTGGGGCGGAAAAGGGCGCCCTTGGGATGATGAAAAGGCCGCCGTTTAATGTCAGCTCGCGTTTGGGAGACTTGCAATCCCCCTTGCAGTCTTCTAAGGCCACGTGGAATGGAACACGGGCACACAGGGTGGCGATGGGATCCACGTGGCGGCGAGCGGAAGAGGAGGGCAGGGGCAACGCCCGAGAGGCGTGACTGCTTGGCTTAAACTAGCGACCGCGTGTGGGAGAGAGCTATCCTGGCCCTGACCTTTTATTGCTTCTGGACAGGGGTAGGGGGGCGATGTCCTGACCCAGGTCGACGACCCGCTATATCATAGAAAACGTATTTTCATCTTCCCTGTACCAAAGAAAACAGTGCAAAGCCAGTTTACTGTCCCCAAACAATTATATTCTCTGAGCCCTTATATACCCCGACCTTCAAAGGTTCAAACCAACCCAAAGCAGGAAAGGAGAACAGTTTCCTAGCTTATTTTGGCGCTAATCTTTACAGCTCCCTGGCAAGATAATATTCACACCTATAAACGGGTGCGAATATTGACAAAAGCAAAAATGAGCTAAGAAAACGTTGACTTTATTCTATCTTTTACTTTGCTACAACCTTTACTTTACTTTATTTGTAAAACTCTGATGCCACACTAATCAATAACAAACTGAAGGTTTACTTTAGGAGCAGAGTGCAATTTAGAATATACAATAAAAAGGGTAAACTTGTTTGCAAATTAATTATTGCTCAAATACTTCCTAAGTACTGTTTCTACCCATTCTTTATTCGATTTACTTTACTGGGGTAATAAGGCGCTCAAAAGAAAATAAACAAAGAACACTTCAAAATTTCAAAATAACAACAACAAAATAAAACATACAAGGCAGAATTTAAAAGGAAACAAATGTAAACCCACTGATTCCTTAATGCTATCCTGGAATTACAGGCATGCTATTAGTTGTGCCTTGAAGAGGCGGCATTCGTGACAATACATTGTAGGTATTAAATAATATCCCCTTTACCAAAATTGTAATAATAGAATTCAATTCTTCTTTTCAATCGACCTCCAATTGTTCACAAGCTCGACGAGCATAACTAATATTTCCCACGAACGCTAATCTGAAGGGGCAAGAACTTGACAGCTGTGAGGCAAAGAGATTATTCGCGGGTTTTAATTCGCCAACTTAAATGACGCTAAATTTTTACGTCTGCAGCTTACAACTCGGGTGTAAGCTTAAAATAGACTAATCGACTTATGAATGGGAGGATAAACAAATGAAGGGAAAATGGACAAGGATAACATTCTCCACATGGATAATTAACTCAACAAAAAAAAAAAAGAAATGTAAATAAAAAAAAGGAAACTACACAGAACAACAACGAAGGATATTACTTCATACTAAAGGGCGGGCACCACGGTGATTAAAAAGGCAACGTTAAAATTGTAAGGGCAGGAGTCTTGTGACTCAAGATTCGTAAAAAAAAGAAAAGATTAAATGCAAAAGTAAATAATATACGTAGAAAATAAAGGATAACAGAGTGAGGTATTTATGATTTACTTCTTTATCTAACTTCCGTCGCCAACAGACGACGGTCAGAGCTAACTCTCAGCCCAAGGGCGGGGAAAAGAAACCCAAAGGGCGCGACCCCTTCAGGAAGAGTTGACACGCCTGCCTTGTGCCAAAGGACGGGCGTAAGGGCGTGCCACTTCCCACTCTGTCTCTCTTACTGCTTCAAAATAAAATTATTTATACATTTCAAAAGGGGATGATATCCCATATATTAACTGCCGCTTGCGGTGGTAAGTAAGGGAAAGTGTGAAGGAAAGATCGATAGAGAAGGATGAGGGATAGAAATTCCAAAGGAAAGGAAGAAGATAGCGGAAGGCCTTGACATCCTCTCCTGGATGAAAGGTGCCAAGACGTTCAAGAGATGAAGATGGGGGCCCTATGCCAAGTTTGCACAGGGGCCAGAAGAGCTCGGGGCTCCTTGTGGACTACCTGCGATCGCCCACACCCGTGGTAACTCCGCCGCGAACCTCTCCTCCTTGGACCGTTGTCCTTGGCCGGGGAATCGGAGGGCCCGAGGCCAAAGGGGGCAAGGGGTGCCATCTGGGTCAGCTGCTGCGACAACTGACCCAGGAATTTTTTTCGCCATCTCGGACATTAACTGGCGCAGTTCGCAGAGTTCATCGGCCCAGGAGGGCAGGGCAGAATCATGACTCGCGGAAGAATCTGCGGCGGGCGGCGAGAGAGAGGGGACGGCCGGAGGGGGCGGGGTCGACTTGCTTGCAGGGGTGACCAGCTCAGGCACTGACATTGGCACTGGCGCTGGTGGCGATGTGGTGGTGGTCTCGTCTGTCTGGACGGACGGAGACTGGCACTGCTCAGTGCGCCGAAGGGGCACTGGCAGAGGAGCTGAAGGCCGAGATTCTCCTGAAGGGAGATCTGGCTGAGGCCTCGCACTGGCACTGATGCCGTGCCGGGCACTGGACTCGGATTTGGATGATTTATTGGGGAATGGGGACCCCGGAATGGTGGTGGCTTGAAATGGGGACGTAAAGTCTTGGCCCAGGAGGACGTCATAGCCTCCTGGAATGTGTTTCACACGGCGAGACGAAGGGTCCTGGCTCTGTGGGGTCGGGTGACCCTCAGTTGGACCGTAGGGAGGATCATTTTAAAATTCGTTAATGCCCTCAATGGTGACGAGCTTGCGTCGGTCAATTATAGCTCCATAGGGAACTTTGTCCCTCCTTATGAGGGAAATTTGCGCGCCAGAGTCGTCAAATGCCTTGACCTGGCGTGCTGAGTATTTACCTCGAGGAGGTGCCACATAGATGGGACCCTCGGCAGGAGGGCCTAAGGACTCGGGATTCGTTACTGCCAGGGCGACGGCGGGAGTTCCTGCCTTATTATTTCTAGGGCATTTTGCCCATGAGGAAGAGTGGCCATAAACCTTGCACGCCGTGCAAAAGGTTTGGCTGAAATCTCTTCGCACTGCCCCGGCAGAGGGCGCAGGCGACTTATTAGGGGCTGTCCGGGAGAGAGAGACGCTGGTGGTTTACTGCGGCATTGCTCCTTGGCATGCCCGATCTTTTACAGAACCCGCACATGACGGGCTTCTGTGATTGCCCATTCTTCGGCGGAGGGGCACCTGATAGGTAGGCGGGTGGCGTAATTTTGCGCTGCAGCGAGCTCTCCTGGGGTGATGGGTGTCCCATAGATCCGCTATTCGGCAGCAATCAGCTAAGGTGGGGGGCTCCTTCTCGGCGATGTGCGTGGCGAGGGCCGGCGGGGTGTAGAGTAGGAAGTTCTCTATTTGTATTTGTTCGATGGCATCGTTGAGGGTCGTAACCCCCACGGCCTCGAACCATTTGGCACGGGCACGCTCGGACTTGTAGGCCCAGTCTGCCCAGGTTTGATTGGCCTCCTTCACTAGCCCGCGCCAGCGCCTCCTCCAGCGTTCAGGGGTTATCTCGTACGCCTTGGCAATAGTCTGGCGTACGACCTCCCAATTTTCCTGCTCCTCCGGCGGGAGGGCCCTGTAGGCAATCAGGGCCTTCCCTCCAAGGAACTTGCCCAACACCAGGGAGAGTTCGGCGGCACTCAGGGGGCAGGCCTTTAGCACTGTCTCGGCGCTGTCGAGCCACACCTCGGGCTCAGCCTCCGTCCACTTCGGCATGCAAGCGATAGCCTGGCTGAAGGCACTCATTCCCTGGGGGGCAGGTGGAGGCGAAGGGCCACTCTGTTGCAGCATTGCGAGTTCATGGGCACGCTGCTTGTCCCTTTCTTCCCTCTCGGCTTCTTCTCGTTTCTCCTGGGCCAGTCTTTCTGCCTCACGTTCCTGTCTCTCTGCGTCCTCCCGTTTCTCCTGAGCCAGCCTCTCTGCCTCCTGGCGTTCCTGTCTCTCTGCTCTCGTTCCTCTCTCTCTGTCTTCTTCTCGTTCCTGCCCATGAAGGCTTCGTCCTCGTCTCTCCTGAGCCTGTCTTTCTGCTTCTACTTGTCTCTCCTGAGCCTGTCTTTCTGCCTGTGGGAATGGCGTCCATCCTCTCCTGTACCCAGTCTCTTAGGGCTCTTGGGGGAAAGGCAATGAGTTCCTTCCCTGAGAACATGAAGAACTTGGGGACCTCGCTCTGCTGAGATTGGTGTCGACATTTTGCAGGCGGGAGAGGACGCTAGTAACAACAGAATTAATTTCCCAGAGCTGTGGGAATCTTGGACACTTTTTCAAAGGACGTAGCAATGATTGGTCTCCGGATTTACCGACGAAGCGGGCTGATTGGGGACGATAAATTAGCGATGATTGGTCTCCCGATTTACCGACAAAATGGGCTGATTGGGGACGATAAGTTAGCGATGATTGGTCTCCCTATTTACCGATGAAGTGGGCTGATTGGGGACGATGAATTAGCAATGATTGGTCTCCCTATTTACCGACGAAACGGGCTGATTGGGGACGATGAATTAGCAATGATTGGTCTCCCGGTTTACCGACGAAGCGGGCTGATTGGGGACGATGAATTTAGCAATGATTGGTCTCCCGGTTTACCGACGAAGCGGGCTGATTGGGGACGATGAATTAGCGATGATTGGTCTCCGATTTACCGACGAGGCGGGCTGATTGGGGACGATGAGTTAGCAATGATTGGTCTCCCGATTTACCGGCGAAGCGGGCTGATTGGGGACGATGAATTAGCAATGATTGGTCTCCCGGTTTACCGACGAAATGGGCTGATTGGGGACGATGAATTAGCAATGATTGGTCTCCCGATTTACCGACGAAGCGGGCTGATTGGGGACGATGAATTTAGTAATGATTGGTCTCCTGATTTACCGACGAAACGGGCTGATTGGGGACGATGAGTTAGCAATGATTGGTCTCCGATTTACCGGCGAAGCGGGCTGATTGGGGACGATGAATTAGCAATGATTGGTCTCCCGGTTTACCGACGAAACGGGCTGATTGGGGACGATAAATTAGCAATGATTGGTCTCCTGACTTACCGACGAAGCGGGCTGATTGGGGACGATGAATTTAGCAATGATTGGTCTCCCTATTTACCGACGAAACGGGCTGATTGGGGACGATGAATTAGCGATGATTGGTCTCCCGATTTACCGACGAAACGGGCTGATTGGGGACGATGATTAGCAATGATTGGTCTCCCGATTTACCGACGGAGCGGGCTGATTGGGGACGATGAATTAGGGATGATTGGGGTAACGACAAACGGGCTTACTTGGGGACTAGATTGGGATATATATTTAGGTCTCCCGAATTACCGACAAAACGGGCTCACTTGGGGACTGAATGGAAAATGAATTGGTCTCACCAACGGACCGACGACACGGATTTATTGGGGACAAGAATAGAATATATAGGCGCCCGGGAATTTCCGCACAAACGACGTCTGATCAGCGGGCGCTAGTTTTACTGACTTATGGGAGAAGTGTTATTCTCAAGGGCAATTAGGTGGGGGCCATCCCACATTCACAACAGATAGGCAACACACGCAGCCGTAGTAACAGCACAAAACAAAACACAAAAAAACAGAACAATACAGAACATATAATGTCAGACCCCCAATAATGCAAAACAATTTGGTAGAGCGAAGCAAATCAAACAAACAAATGTTTTCCTAACTGGGCCATGGAATGGACGGTCAAGGCCGTCTGCGCCAAATGAATGAACGACGTAAACACGGTTGTTGACCCTTTTCGTCCTGGGCGTATAATATATGCTTTCGCTCCTATTTCTAAAACGAGAGAGAGAGAGAGGGTAAAAATGCGTCAGCAATGCTAATCTGACTTTCGAACACGTGGTTGACGTCGAGGTCTCGCGCCTATATCTAATGATTCGGTTTCGAAATCACTCGTTTCTACAGGAGGAATATGCGCACTATTCCTTTAATGATTTATCACCTGTATAACCTAATTGAATGGCATGCAAGCCGCGTGCAAAGGCTTCCAAAGCTAAGTTTTCGGCGATTCTCTCTCTCGTTTTCCTCGGACATGCGCCCTACTATAAAAAAAAATTCCTAGGACTAGTCACGTTTTCTACAGCGTCCTACGCTAAATAAACACAGTTTACTTACGCAGAATTTCCTTGGCCTGTTGCGCTGGCTTTTCAAAGGTTCGTAATCTGTCTCGTATCCAGCTTAGCTGAGCTAATTGCTGATTTCACAAATTGCAACACAAACAACAAAGGGGAAGAGGGGGGGGGATGCAATCATTACGAGAATCACTGGTCAGGTCGCCATTTTTATATGTTTCCTGGTGCAGGTGGATCTTATGACTCCACAATTATTACTTTACTCGAAAATGGCCTTGTAAGATACCCAGGACATATAAAACACAAACAAAAAAAGAAGTACACGGAGCGGAGGGCTCTTCACTAGGGGAAGTGCGTGAAACACGTGGATATAAAAATAGTTATATTTGATAGCACACAAGGTCAAAAGGAAAATTAACTGAAAATACGGTAAATTACTGCGTAGAAGTCCTCCCTGAAGGGGGAGCTTGGGAATGCCAGGAACACGGACCAAGGATAATTCTGCTACAGGCGTCTTTCTGAAACGATATTTGGACCCACGTTACACATCTAATGCTGGAATTTGGGGATTGAATTACTCGGGGTGCACTGAAGGCGCCAAGGACTCCCTGAGGCGTTACTTGTGACTCAGAGGAAAGAAGCTGTGAACACGTGGGCCTGGCTTGAACCAAGGAATATCAGGGAACACAAAGTTATAGGCCCAGAGATTAATAAATGCAAAAGGGCTAAGTAATCGTGACTAGCAACTCGTTTTGGGTACATTACCACATTTGTAGGGGCGCAGGGATGACGACGTCTTCTGCCGAGAAACACGTGTGGGAGCGTGGACAAATGGTAGCCTCCCTCTCCAAGGTATTTCTTCAAGTCGTAGATTGGGGCGGAAAAGGGCGCCCTTGGGATGATGAAAAGGCCGCCGTTTAATGTCAGCTCGCGTTTGGGAGACTTGCAATCCCCTTGCAGTCTTCTAAGGCCACGTGGAATGGAACACGGGGCACACAGGGCGGCGATGGGATCCACGTGGCGGCGAGCGGAAGAGGAGGGCAGGGGCAACGGCCTGAGAGGCGTGACTGTTTGGCTTAAACTAGCTAGCCGTGTGGGGGCGAGCTGCTATCCTGGCCCTGACCTTTTATTGCTTCTGGACAGGGGTAGGGGGCGATGTCCTGACCCAGATCGCCGACCCGATATCATAGAAAACGATTTTCTTTCCTGTACCAAAGAAAACAGTGCAAAGCCAGTTTACTGTCCCCAAACTATTATATTCTCTGAGCCCTATATTACCCTGACCTTCAAAGGTTCAAACCAACCCAAAGCAGAAAGGAGAACAGTTTCCTAGCTTATTTTGGCGCTACTCTTTACAATATATATATATATATATATATATATATATATATATATATATATATATATATATATATATATATATATATATATATATATATATATATATATATATATATATATATATATATATATATATATAATTTGTATTATATACATAAAAATATAATATATATATATATATATAAATATAATATAATATATATATATATATATATATTTATATATATATATATATATATATTTATATATATATATACACATTTGGGAAAACCATAAATATGAGGTGTCCATTTTGTTTTAAAAGCAGAATACTTTTTACAAATCCAAAAAATGTCTTAAAGTCAAAAAGAAAAAGTCCAGAGTCCAAAAACAAACAATTTCAGTACTTAATTTTATATTGCTTTGATAATGTTCCTGAGAATGGTCGAGCCATTAGGCATTAATTTAGATTTTAAAACACTAGAGACAATTAGGATTATCTGGATTAGAATCCGCGAGAAATGAAGGCGGATGCATCTATAAGATTCCATCTAAAGAATGTAAATGACTGATTGATTTATGAAATTTGCTTGCCAAGCACTGAAGGGGCACTTACAGCTGTTCAGCTATGTTTGAGACAGGGACCAGTTGAAGAGTTGGAGTGGTTGGACAGCAAGATAAAGAGCTCCAGAAAACAGGGGAAACGAGGTACAGGGACCTGAAGGTGGAACTGGGAGAAAACCATCAGTTGTAACAAGACGTAATGGTTGGAGAAGTTGGACATCAAGGAATGGAGAAAGTACAAGGCTGAAAAGCATTTCAAGGGGCCGGAGGCAGGCTTCAAACACTTGTTATGCCAAAACAGTGCATCACTGAGATGCATTGAGAGCATTATTTCCCTACTTAGCAAATTATGTAATAAAACTTATGCAACAAGATAGGAACACTTTGGCTGCTCGACTGAATTTAAATGACTCCAAACTAAATATACTGTAAGAACAGGTAACAAGTCAAATGCTTATTATTATTTCCTTATAAATAACGGGCATCATCCTGTTAATTGAATAGAAACTCGGGAAATTATCTTAAGAAGCAAAATTTAACAGAATCAGATCAAAATCGTATTTAAAAGGAATGTGTTAACTTATGAAATGTCAGCCTGGGTAAATATGAAGCAGATGGAGTATTAATGAAGGGTATTATAAAACACGAAGGTTATAGTGTTACGATTTGCCTGACAACGTTTGTTCATCTTGCCACCAAATTTGCATTTTTTTCAAATTTTCAAACCAGATCTATAACATTAGGACATTATATCATTCTAAATTTCTTATATTACCTGTCATTCAAATATCAAAAACAGGATTTCACTCATATACATACCTTTATTTTTGGGTTTATACTTTTGAATATTCCATTAACTTTTTGTTATAGAAATTAGATCAGTATTACATCAGTAAATTACTGATAAAACGATTTGCTTACCAGCGAGCGCCCATTAAATGCAAACGATCCAAATTAACGAACCATGATATTTTCTATTGGGGAATGTAAATTAACATCAAAACCAAGTTTATCAATTAGGTGACGATTCCAAATCCAATTACCAGATCCAAAATATGTTTTTAGTTTTATTTCAATACAGTCCCATGGCCAAGGGATGATTATCTTTTGTGTATTACACCAAACAGACATTACGTGTTATTTGTGTATGTTTTATCAACGCTAATGGGGATAACTAAAATGTATGCCTCAACTTTGTAAAAAGATATGAAAGCACTTGAAACACATGTATCTTAACTATCTTTAATAAAATCAACGTCATTCAACGTCATAAGTGTAATCCAGTTGTATCTGTTCTGACGAACTGACATTGCATACTACAATGACACTTCAATGTAATCATTACAGTTTTAGAGTTATCAAATATATTTTGAAGTGTAGATCATGATACACGTTTTGTTTGTCTAAAGACTATGAACAGGTAACAGAGGGTCACTGTAAGAATGAGGTTTTTTGGAAGAGTTAAAGAGTCAAGTCTTCTGAAAAATGTTTTTGGGTGAAATACACATTTACTTTAAAGCTACCTCTTCAAAACTTAACTTTACACCTTATGCCAAAGATTGAAGGTGAAGACCAGAGTAATAATAATATTTAATAATATCATAATAATAATAATAATAATAATAATAATAATAATAATACCATGAGCATTTATTTTTATTTTTAAAAACTAAACAAAAGATTTGATTATTAGCCTAGCGTCCAAATGATTCATTCAATTGATCTTTTTATCTAAAAGCGCATCTCTTGATCTCTACTGGAAAGAAAAATCTATTTGAAGTTGATGTCATCCCTGGTCTTCCCATAAAGAGCTGTTGTGACGAAGCTTTTCCTTACAAAAGGAATACCTCACAATGATCTCCCACAATGGCGGACGGAAAATGGAATTATTCTTTGATCTATTGTAAAGACAATGCATAAAGACGCAATACTTTGTTATCATTCCCGTCGGAGGAATAAAACTGTATACAACGCAATATAAACTTTTCTTTTGCTCTCTAAAACTAAAGGCAATCTTTCGAGAGAAAAATCCAATAGTTTTTTCCGTGATGAATCTGAACAGAAAGAAAAAGATTCAATTGACATCAAAGAAAATCGGGAAAAGAGAAATTGACACGACAAGAGTCGTGAAAGCTGCTTTGTCAGACGTTCTTGTGGGATCTTATTATGGGGTGATTGTATCTGCAGGAATCCATTGCCAGGGCTTTTGAGATCTACTTTGTGGAGGAGCATCCTGCATAATTCAGAACAGAGCTTCTGGGAAATGCCTGGAATCACTTTGGAACGGTGTCTGGAAAACGCCAACAATGACGGCGAGGACCAGTTTCTTCTTTTTTTAGGTTTTATTTTTTCGCCGCATCAGCAAAAAGCTTTGGGCCAGTGATTACTGGTCATTTGATTACAAGGTCGAAACTGAATCTCCCAATAATTGGCTTTTGGCTTTGTTAGGTTCTGAGGCCAAAAACAGTAATTGCAAAAAAAAAAATATGTTCGCTTTCCTCTTCTTCAAGATCGTAGGACGCCTAATTTCTTTTTAGCAACATCTTTGACTTCTTATTTCGTAGAATGACATTTATTTTTCACCACAAACATGTTGCCTAAATTCTTGGTTGTGAATTTTCTTGCTTGCACAGAACTGATGGTCAATTTGTTTTGCTTTTGTTTTTGTTCATTGAATTTTCCTTCGGACCTGATGCAATGTAAAGACATTGTATTATTATTTTTGCTTCCTTTTTTCTGTCATTTTCTTCCTGTCTAACTTTATCCATCATTGTGCATACATCTACATGGAACTAACTAAAACTAATCTCATCTTTTTTTCCTCCACTGAACTCTCATTGCCTCATCCTCACCTGCTGTTTTGGTCTCTCTTCCTACTTTCATATACATTACAAAAAATTCCTTACCTATGGACATAGGTAACCTGGAGAGTTTGTAATTCCTGAAATTCTGGTTGCTACTGATTTACACAATCCCTTCAATAACTTTAGTCATTGCCAGTTTTTTATCTATTCATGCTATGTCTACTCATTCATCCTAATCACACTGACAACCACATTTTCATCTAAGCTTACGACAAAAATAAGCTGTTTTCCTTTCATTCCACCAGATAATGCTACCCTTCCAGCTACCCATTTTCACCATTACATTATTTTCCTTGGTTTGCCATCTACTCTGTACTTGTTATAATCTATTTTTGCATGTACTGTAGAATTATAAATATTCTTATTGAAAACAATTTATTTGCAGGGGTCTAGCCACTTCCCACAACATATTCGCCACAAGACTCTCCATTCCCATTTAAAGGGTAAGAACTTCACATTTGCACCATTGTTTTCTTGAACCGATCTTTGCATTTAAATCAATGAGCATCACCAATATTTCTCTAAACCCAGCCAAATACACCAACAATCACAAGTCTTCCTCCAGCTCTTAATATAATAACTCTGAAGGCTTTCTGGGAAGATGAATAAATTGTTATGATAAAACTAATGATATAATAAAGAATATGAAAAAAAACGAAATACTGGTCCCGTTGTTGCCAGACTAAAAATAACGATGGAATTCTCGTTTTTGTGGAAAGTTCGCGCGTCAAATCGGTCGACCAAAAGAACTCAGTCCTGAGTTTGAACTGATATTCTCCAGTTTGAACTGAAATATATTTTCTTTTGAAGTCGGCCAGTTATACAGAACTCCATTAAACGGGAAAGATCATAAATGTTTCCTTTATGAAAAGGAGATGGCACAGGGGACACTCAGTTTGAGATTCAAAACCCTACATCTTCAGGAGGCAAAAGCTAAAAAGGCTCTCGGGAAACAAGGAATGAATTTCAAGTACTTCATTTTTGCAGGAGAAGTAATGCTTATCTTTATTAAGAACACTGTGAGAGAAGTAAATTTAAATGCTTTCATTTAGCAGTATAATTTTCATTGAAATTTTTGAAAAAAATTTAAAATAAATTTGAATTGTTTTTGACTTACAGGAAATGGGAACTATTCTACATTTTAACACCAAAAAGTAGGTCTTGAGAGAAAATTAAAGCATTTGAAAAGATAGATAACATTTTGCCTCGATTGATTTTTTTTATCAGTTTCCAGATATTATTAGATTCAACACTACTTCAGCAATAACCAAGTAGAAACCATTCTCTCTCTCTCTCTGAAGATTATGAAAATAGACAAGTGTCAGGTGACTGACAACTAAAGCAAGACGGGCATACAGACTTTACATGGTTAAAAACAAAAACTGCTGAGCTGTACTTGACTTTCACGTAGTAAACTCATAAATTAAACACACAAATGCCAAAGACCTCATCTCTCTCTGTCTTTACCTTCCAACAATTCCGCTTTTATTTTTATATACATTGTACATTTTTATAACTTAATCTTGAGAAATTAACAGCTAAAACCTGATTCACACTTTCGTTATCTAATATCATCTAAATGCTCTCTTTTCTACATGTCACAGTGAACCTAAATATGGACATTTTTCTATTTAACGATTCCTGATTCTTGGGGGCATCAAGTTTTACTTTAACCAAGGAAGTTATACATTCATATGAATAAAAACATAATTCTGTTTTATTCGTCTTCATTATTTTTCATAACATTTTTCGTGAAATAATGAAACCCACAAACAGTCCTTCCATTCATGAGAAAGTCAAAAGGCTTTTTGGGCGAACAGAGCCCAAAAGAATACAAATGAATATTCTTACATCAGTGATCTTCTGAAGATGCTTGCCATTACACGTAGATTCGTTCGCACAACCTCAAGCTTTGTCATCATCTGTGATAGCAAATCGAACATTGTTAACTGTCATATGATAGCAGACTGGCTGTATGACTGAACTGGGTGAAGTAAGACTTGCTGTTAGAAAAATACGTGAATATTCATTTAAGACTTTAAGTAATTAAGAATGGAAACACATAATTTCTAAACTTGAACTGCACCTGACTCAAAGGGGATCATTTCTCAACATTCGAAAACCAATCTGCCCAAGAGCAAATTGGTTTTGGGTATCAGCACAGGGGCGAGGGGCATCCCCACTCACCCAATCATATATCGACCATTTTTTCCCACCACAGCTAAAGCTTTGGAATTTTCATCCACCTCCTGTTTTTCCCACCCACCCCTTATGACCTTTTCCCTTTAAAAGGCAGACCTATCTTTCCATGAGTTCATAATATCGTCTGCCACCCGACCAAAAAGATGAACATAAATAAATAAAAAAAAAAGCATTTGAAGAATATTAACGTTTTCCGATAAATGTTTTTGATTTTGTATAAAGGAAGGTCCTTAAAGCCAATAAATTCATATTTTTATCCTCTGAGCTGTTGTGAAGAAACCAAATGGTAATATTAGGATGAAACTATTAACATATGTCACCCATTTAATTTTAGTTTATTTTATATAGGAATAACGCTTGGTAGTTATAGATACAAGGAAGAGTTTTGAAAGCCTTTGACATGAAATCTGAGCCTTAAAACAGCAAATGCCCTGACTGTACCAAAAAGTAACAGAAACGCTTGTAAGAAAAACCATTAATTACTTATTAAAATCTGATTCTTAAGTTATAAATACTGGGTAATTTCTGGCCATTCAACTGGAAGCAACACATCTCCCCTTGTTGAACTTGGTCCGTTTATCAGGGGTCTTCTGTACATAAGCATCATCAAACGAAGGTGACCATTAGTCTTGGTTTCGATAACTCTCAAGGGGGATGGAGGGAGGAGCTACAACCTGTGATAGAGTTTATTGATCTTTATGTGTGGGTTAACAGTAATTACAGACATCATCATAGTTACGCAGCTACAACTACAGCTATACAAATTACATTTTGATTCGTCTAGAGTTATAGGGACGATTACGCTCTTGTTTTATACATGGAAAAGATTTTTGCTCTCAATTTTCAGTTGTTGAGCTCCGGAAACAACACAAGAATAAAATTATTCAATTTATTATTGACTATACAACTGATCAACGATTACAAAGGACCGTCGGAATGAGTCATATTTTCCTTCCAAACTTTCTCGAATCAAGAGGTCAAAAATGTGAAAAATTAGAGACAAACTGACTGTGGAAGTTTGACCCAGTGAGCAAAACAGAGAAGCAAATCTGTGTAGCTACCTGCGCAGAGTTTATATTCAGGTCAAAGTTGAGAAAAGATTTTTCCACGAAATTTAACTAATGGAAGATAGACACGACTAATGACAGCTAAGAGTAATGAGGTGATGAGCGTTCTATCAATGGAAATTTTGCTTTTTCACTCCACTTTTTATGTGGAGTAACTTCAAAACAAATTTGGTGACGATATCTAGTCTCATTTGGCCCAGCCTCCCCAAATATATATTATATATATATATATATATATATATATATATATATATATATATATATATATATATATATATATATATATATATATATATATATATAATTTCATGATATTGCCTTGTAATACGTATATCCTCCTATAATTTTGACATATTTACTTTTTTTTCATGTGTTATGATTTTAATGATTTAATGATAATGATTGTTGAAGTGTCATATTTAGTTTGGCATCAGATCTCAAAAGAACTTGATTAATACTTGATAGCGTAATTTAGAATTGTTAATACAATTTTAATAGTAACGTAATTTAGAACGAATATCTTTCTTGGTAAAAGCGTAGCTTATGAACACTGTGTGTGTCCACCAGGGCTTGTTTCATTTCAGTTGTCATCAGTTCAGATAAGAGTGAGCGCTTTGTTTTAGGCTAGCGATGACAGGTTTGCAAAACAAACGCCGATTCGTCCCATACGGGCCCAAGACGAGTGATTTCATGTTGTTACGTTCGCCACTTTGAGAGAAAGAATACGTGTCCTGATCAATTACGTCATGTTTTGTAAGATGCGTTCAAAAGTTTTGCTGGAATGACGTAATTTCCTTCTAGAAGCTTCTTTAGTATCTCGCACCTAAAAATGCTTTAATGACATCACGTAATTGTTTCACTGTTACTGAATCCTAAAATTTGTTTCATTCTGATTTCTGAGACCAGTCGGTTTGGTTCTCTCATTCTCTCTCTCTCTCTCTCTCTTCTCTCTCTCTCTCTCATCTCTCATTCCTAATTAGGAAGAGATTACTTTAACGTAATTTTTTGTGGTCACTTTTAACATTAACTTTTGAGATCTGAATTTAGCAAAGTTATTTAGTTCGTAACGGCGCCTGGTAAAAAAGTGTGTATTGTGTAACGCAGCTGCAGCAAGTGATTTACAGAGGTTTTCACAAGTTGTGTAAGGTAACGTGAAATTTTACTTATTGATACCATGGTATGATAAGTTAGGAAGTTGTGGTATGATAAGTTAGGAAATTTTGAACAAGTGAAATCATTATTGATAAATCTTTACGTGTATTTTTGTGTGTTTTTCTATTTACAAGTTTTCTTTATATTTTCACATTTTTTTTATGTGATTGTAACATTTATTTACATAGCATTGTAAATATTTCTTGTTAATTTAACGTTGCATACTTAATTTAACATTGCATACTTGATTTCATTTATTGAGATTTTTTTTTTAAATCTTGAGTAATTTGATAGTTTAAATTTTGCTTGATTAATTTAAATTCCTGATAAAGTTTTTGTGAATTAGTTTTGTTTCATAATTTAATTCAAGAACTGATTGAGTGTTGTGTTAATTTCAAGTAAAGGTAAATTTTTCAAATTGTGAATTCTAATTAACTGTGAATTCTAATTATAAACTTTGAATTTAAAAATAAATTTTGTATTTAACATTTTTAGAAAAACAGTGTTTCATTTATTGATCACCAGTGAATAGGGTTGGTTGTGTGTGCATAAGGCAAAGTGATAAACATGTTTTGTTCTTTTAGTTTTGCTAAAGTGAATTAAGACCAGGGAGACAGTTAAGAGTTTTTTGATGGAGTGATGCCCTTCTACTCTAGAAGATTTCTAGTTTAATTTTTGATACCTCACACATATTCTGATGAACTTAGTTTGATTTTTCAAGTGATTGATAAGTCTTTTCTTAAGGGATCACTGTTACCTTTAGAGTACTCAGTTGTAACAATTAATGTTATGAGAGTTCAGGTATCTGGCTGAAGTGAGGTATATTTTGAATCTTGAGATTAGTTGTGTAATAACCAGGTACTTGATACGCATCGTGACAATATATACACACACACACACACACACACACACACACACACACACACACATATATATATATATATATATATATATATATATATATATATATATATATATATATATATAATATATATATATATATATATATATATATATAATATTAATATATATATATATATATATATATATATATATATATATATATATATATATATATATATATATATATATATATATATATATATATATATATATAAATTCTCTCAACATACCGTACTCAAACTCAATATTCTATTATCATTATATTCACCCTTTTGTTTTCTGATGATATGTTCCTATAACTTTTTATAAGGACATTTTCCCCAGGCTTTGGCCTAGACTCTAGAGGAATATTTGCAATTTTGAAGAAAGACTTCAGGAATGACAACACTAACTGATATAGCTGAAGTTTCAAGGTGATATTTATATTAAGGCACCTTCTTGCCCTCACGTTAGAATCCAAGCCAAAAGTCTGACAAAGGAGTCCAGCGAAATAAAGAGAATACATGGCTTTCAAATTCTGCGTCAATGTGCAAATGTACCTCGTATTATGTTGTAGGTTACTTAGGTTAGGAGATTCAGTCTACATAATTAACTGTTAATATTTCAATGTTAAAACCAGCAATTCTGCAAAATTTGCTGAAACATAGGCTGCCCCTGCTGAAGACGCGATTTCTATAAAAGAAAAAAAAAGAGCGCAGAACCATCACAACTGCTTCCTGGATGCTTAAAATATTATAAAACCACTGTTCTTATTTCATCGACCTTTGACCTTGATTAACCTTGATCATTTTGAGGATATGCCTACAAATCTAGCACACTTGAAAACACAATTTACAGAAACTATACTCTGCAATCACGTCTTTCGGGGGTTTTAATAAAACAAAACCATTCATTAAACACAGTCCTCCAACGAAAAAGAGAAAAATGCTGCTCTTCAATAAATGCCAGTAACCTCCTATGAACGATCTCCTTAAACAGGGATTTTTGATAGAAAAATTATTTTGTATCAGAAAGGATGAAAATGAAGGTTTGGATAATTTGACCGAAGTCCTTAACTAGCCTAGCCTATATGAGTAAAGAGCCGAAGCACTAGAATAATAAAACCTATGTGATATGTTATCGAACTCTTTAAGTTAACTCAGAGAAAATGAGGACCGTACAGAAAAAAACACATTAAAGTTAATTAATTGTCTAGCCTCTCATGTATATAACGGAAGATTATTTTTGGTGTAGCAAACAATATGATGTCTGAATCGTTCTATCAGTAGCAAGGAGCTGATGTCCATTGACGGTCCAGCGTTCTCTGTCTCCTTGTAAACAAAAGCGAATATCAAAATCTACCAAAGCTATATGACTTACTGAAGTTATTCATATAAACTGTTATTATAATAAGATCAGCAAATATCACACGTGCGACTTTGAGTGGCAAAGTATTTTTGTAAATGACTCTACTCCTTTTGTTTATTTTCATGTGATTAACTAAAGAATCAATTATGCATAAATATTAAGTAAACGTGTTACGGCGTGACATATAAAGAAGAACCCTCGAAAACTCATATAATATTGATTTCCATTGACGGTGCAGTGTTCTTTGCGGGCTAAACTATTCAAAAAAAAAAATCAATGACCAAAGTCATCTATCAAGTCTCACAAAGAGAGACAACTGATCAATAGGCTGATCAAGTTTGTCTGCTCCAGAGACCAACAGAACAGAGAATATTATTTATTTACAAAGTACACAACATTAAACAAGACAAAAGGTAACATTCAAAATTTAAATAGGAAGCAATAATGAAAATGGCATATGCATCTATCGGTTCATAGATTACATCCACACTAAAGTAAAACATGCCATAAACTAAAGTAAAAATATGCCAAACAGGTCTGCAACTTATTGCCTTCTTATCTCAAACTGGTTGAAAATAAGCCAAGGCCTGTCAATTGGACAATGAACCAATGGCCAATACTGCATAATCGTACGACGCCCAGGTTAGGACGACCAAGAAATAGTTAACCTGTATTCAACCTGTTTGTGAAATGTGCGCGATAAGTTACTGACGTGTGTTTATATATAAAGTGTGTTACTGTAGTGTGGACTCATCCTTTGATAATCAAATACGAGTAATCCGTTACCGGTAATATAACAGAGAAAAACATATTACTCTTTTTAGCGCAACTTATGTCGTAAAGAACCAATATTTTTAAGTAATGTATTACAAAACCAGGGGAAAAAGGTAGCATATATATCAAATATTGTAAAGTTCCTACAACCAGGTATAATAACTAATGTTACGTAGTAATACCCCAATAGGTATCCAGAAATTCTTTGAAACGAATGTGAATATTATAGTTTACTAAAACTATATGATTTATTGAGGTTATTCAAATAAGCTGTTTTATAAGATCAGCAAGTATCACACACGTGTGACTTTGAGTTGCAAAAGTATTTTTGTAAATGACTACCTTTTTTTATGTGATTAAATCAGAAATTTAGTAAACGTGTTTTAGGCCATAGACATAAAGAGACATCTTCAAACATTCATATACATAAGATAGTAAGTGCACACAAGCGTGGGGCAAATCTTATATAAAGAACTTGCGGGGCCCAGCCAGTTCATTGTTTACACAATGTTTTATAGACTAAAGTAAGTACAAATTCTGATGTGTACAACTATCAACCGCGTACAACCTAAATATAACTCTCTCTCTCTCTGTTCACAGAACCTGCATTTGGGCATCGACAAAGGATGCCGGGATTCTTCAGCTTTGTAACATTCCGCTCTGGCCTGTAGACAGAGACTTTAAAGCCGAATTCCCAAAAAGGCAACATTTTATCTACAAGAATGCTAAAAAACATAACTCT
This sequence comes from Macrobrachium rosenbergii, assembly GCF_040412425.1. Classification (NCBI taxonomy): domain Eukaryota; kingdom Metazoa; phylum Arthropoda; class Malacostraca; order Decapoda; family Palaemonidae; genus Macrobrachium; species Macrobrachium rosenbergii. The sequence goes on along the minus strand of NC_089785.1, from coordinate 15,724,612 downwards.
CTTGATGAACTCTGTGCCCTGAGGGCTTTTCAGAATCAAAAGCAGCTTGATAGGCTTCATTTTTTCAAACAATTTTTTTTTCTTATTTTCTCATCGGTTTGGTTAGGAAAAATGGTCGTTTGAAGAGCATCGTTCTGACAGACCCCGGAAGAATCAGAGAAAAGTTTGTTACTTTTTTGTTTCGTGTTTCTGTTACGCCCTAAGGGCGTTTTAAAACTGTATTGTGATAGGTTTTTTTTTATCCTATGCTGAAATAGCTGTTACCACAACTGTTTTATGAATAATCTCACTTTGACCAAGATGCATGAGACGTTTACACAAACAAACAGGCATAATATCTTGGATGTATAAAGATGTCGTAAATTGGTATCACAAGTACCTCATTGTTTCATTTAAACAGACCAGACAGTCATCAAGAAACTGTAATTGTTAAGGTACTTATAAAAACACTTACAGGTTTTACAGCAATAACAGATCATTAGAAGGATGGAGACTAACGTGTAATGATTGTGATGTGACAAAATCCACTCAGTTCACCAAAAAGTCGTCCAGTCGTTTATTAGAAATATTGAAAAAAGCGACACTTGTCTTTCTTCACACTATCCTACTTTTAGACAAGCAGGGTCGTTCAACTGGAATCTTGATGTCGCAGTCTCTTTGTCTTAACATGTTAATGTTAAGAAAAGGTTTTATTATACCTGCTGTTATTGAGATAGAACAAGATAAAATTTGTGAGAGGGGAGGAATGGCAGCATTAATCGCAGATAGGTTTGTGGCGGTACAATCACCAGCCATTTTTACCGAGAAATGAAAGCGGATTCCTTTACCAGCAAGGAACCACAAGATGACCGACTAAGAAAACCTGCTGTCGTGATCATTACCACGGTGCCAGACAGCCTCTCAGTTGATACTTGGTTTACAAGAAATAAAAATAAGAGGAATACCTTGGGATGAAGAGGAGTTCGTATGAAGGTACGGCAATAAAATATTTTAATTTAAATCACGCCCTATGGACAGGGAACTGTAAAAGCTACCAATAATGTAAATCCATCGCCATTATGGTTGTTATAAAATTCAAATATATTAGAATATGCGTTGATTTTGTCATGTGAATATAACAAGCATTTATTGAATGTATTGGTTATTTTATTTTCTTAAGTTTATTCATAGGGTAAATTACCTGTCTTGTAGCGTTCCGTGTAAATATTGAAGAACTGTGTAACAGGTTCTACAGTTATTTGCCACTAAAGCGTGAAGGTGCTGGTCGGACTCTTTTGAACTCTCGTTTTCCACTTCTCGCCTGACCTCTGCGTCGGGAATCCAGGTAACAAAATCACAATAATTTATGGTGGCCGGTAATAAATTCACAGGAAAAAAGTAACCTAACCTAACCTAACCTAACCTATAACCTAACGTAATAACCTAACCCAACCTAACCTAATGATTACCGGCCACCCTGCGTCGGTCCATCTCTTTCATTTCCTGTCCTCGGACAAAATGGCCTGAGTTGTGGGTAACGGTGTTATTTATATTCAAAGTGAAGTTTAGTTCGTTTCTCTTGCTACTAGTTTTCTGAGTGTCGCATTTTGTATATAGTCTGTATCATGTATTAACTGCTTTTGTTGGACTATGAAATGTATTATTAATGGCTTTTCTGTCTTTTTAACCATCTTTAATGTGGCAAATTCTTACCAAAAACCACTTAGGAAGTAGAGCATTTAAATGTTACATCATATTGAGTTGGGTTTGTTACAGGAGTTATATTCATAACTCGCTCATTAATTACTAAGTACCCTTGATCTACAGCAAGAGACAGACCACACACCAATACTTTCAATTCAAAACAAAGAATTCTACATTTAGAAAATCAGGTCATACTTGAAGGTATGTCATTCAAGGTAAAGTCAAACGACCTTAATGTTTATAAATTTTAACCGAAATGATTTTCCGGGCTAGGATTACGGCCAATTCTTTAGAGGATAAATCCAGCAAAACAAGCGGGAGGAAGAAAAGCAAACTAAGTTGCGGCAATTATTGGGAAAACAAACAATAAGGATGGTGAGAAATTCTAAAGCATTAACTGCCACGGTAGCTGGCGGTTAGTAAAGCCCAGCAACCCGGAGTTATTCCTAACGATAAAGAAAAGAGAGTTAACAATAACGGTTATCAAAAGATTGCTTGCTCTTGACAAATATTTCCTTCAAGCTTAAATAAATAAGAGTTACGTTAATCCTTGTAATCTGAAATCTAGATTTTGGTTGTCCAAAAAGTGAAGCACTTTTTGGACACAAAGTCAACTCTGACTAAGGAAAAATATCACTAGATCAATATCATTGTATTTTGTTTCAGACTTTGATACTTTCTCTCTAATGTGTCACTCATTATGAAGGTAATCACTGTGTCGAACATTTTCTCAACGTAATTTCATTTCTCAACTAACTCTGTCTCAAAACTTTCCTCTTTAGCTTATCCTGTACATCCGGTATGGCGTTATCTCCACCAGTTGTAACTGGGTCCTATTTTTTTCGTTATCAATGACATGGTCTGTAAAGTTCTTGGTCGGTCTAACGTCAAGCATTCATTCCTATTTATTACGATCGTTGTTAATTATTTATATTTACTTGCTTTTCCATGGCCGCTATTTCTTCTACTTATTGTTGTTGTTAGTCTCACCTTCATAATCAAAACACTATCTTCCTCTGTTTCTCTGTTTCAAGCATTAGCCTCGATTACCCATCCCCAAGACAACGGAGCAATTACACCTTTTACCCATTCCTTCAGAACCATACCCTCAATTAGAGATACCTTACACGCCCCAGTCAGCCACTCAAGTACACAATCACCACCACCTTCCTTTAGCATCTCAGCTGTTATCCCATCAACTAGCAACGTTTACCTGTGCTCGAACCTTCTAACTGTTCTTAAACACTAAACAGCGAATTTCATAAACATTCTCAAACACATTCATTCCTTCCTTTCCCTCTTGCATCATTCAGACTGGCTTTTCTCTTCCGTCGTTTCATTCAGCGACTAAAGTGATATGTTCCATCAGTGAAAACGTCCATTCGATATCATGTCCGTCCGACAAAATGCCATTTTGCCGAAACCAATTGCAGTGAATTGTCCTGTAGGTATAACGTCCTACCAGTGGAAAGTGAGTTCGACAAGCCGGACTTTCAAAGCCAAACTTCTTGTGGATATAATGACAGTGTGACCTCAGTGTAAGTTCCACAAAATGTTATGCCAGTGAAATATCTTTTTCGTGCAATGTTCCTCCGACAAGTTTCCGTTTGACAAAATTTAATGTTCTTTTAGTGAAGTTTTCTCCTGATGCAATTAAAAGGCTGCTTATTAGGAAACTCTTGATGATCATGAGATATATATTTTTTTCAAGAGGAATGAGTTAGGGTGCATCCACACTACAGGAAAACATGTCAAACACATGTCGGTAACTTATCGTACACACATTGCAAACAGGCTGAAAACAAATGAACGACTTACTGATCGTCATAAGCAGTGCTTCATACAATTGCCCAGTATTGTCCAAGGATTCGTTCCCCATTTACGATTGTTGACTTGTTTTTAACCTGTTTGATACATGCACACGATAAGTGGCCGACGCGTGTTTATGACGTTTTACACGTTTTACTACAGAGTGGATGCTCCCTAAGACAACATTTCTTCCTTAAAGGGACACAAAGGTCTATCACTTCCTCGTAAGTAAATTCCTGCTGGACTACGAAAGGAAAATTTGGTCACCATGACATTGACCTTTGAACTTATGGAAATAAATTTGCTTAAATGTTATATTTAAAATAATTATAGTGAAAGAATTAGATAAGTGGATTAAAGAGCACATTATATAAAATCCCTTTATGAATTTAAACGAATTTTCCATTGTGTTGCAACGATAGTCTCCAAGTCGTAAATCCCTTGTTTTTAGACGTGCCGTCGTCCAGTCCTGAGATATTATTTCTCACCTTGACTCCTGTGCAAGTAAGCAGAATGATAGTAACTTGGTCCGAGATTAGGTACAGTAAAGACCGTCACTGGGGTCGGGATTCACTTTACCAACCCTCTCTTATATTACTGTTCAATTAGAAACAGAATTGACGATGATTGGGTATCATCTAGTATGACACTCTGTGCTCTGTATAATTATGAGAAAAATGTTAAAACTTTCAGACACTTTCAAGGATATTTCCTACAACCGTTTTCTACAGATATACAATTTATCAAAACAAGCACGACCCTTCAACTGACAGTAATTTAACTGTGGATTCAGGCTGTTAAAGTTTTACCACATAGGCCGCAAATATCATAAAAAAAAAGAAATGAAATACTGAAATGAATCCACAACTTTTCCTTAGGCTTCAATTCCGCTATGAAAAACTATTTTTATCTGAATGGAATACATATTTGTGGCGGGGGGACGGGGGTGGGGGTTGCAAAGCGCCCCCAAAAATTCCTCAGTGGCGATTTCTTGTACGAGGCCAACTAAAAGAAATCTGGAAAAGGGGGAAAGTAATGAGGTTCCTGTGTGGGATTTATGCTACAAATATCCTCAGCATCAGAGGGATTAAAAGATATGGCTGCGGTTCTTTGCGAAAATGGAGTGGAGCTTTTTATTTACAACTGAGGCATTAGAGCAATAACTACAAAGGGCTTCTCTCTCTCTCTCTCTCTCTCTCTCTCTCTCTCTCTCTCTCTCTCTCTCTCTCTCTCTGTCACACACACACACATACACACAAACAAAATTTATTAGAAACATATTACACAAGGGAAACAAAAACCCAACCAAATTAAGACAAAGGCAATAGTGTAATCTCTCTCTATCTCTCTTTCAACCTGTATAATGCGGATATCCCAATGAAAAAATCTTTAACCTTTAATCTTATTGTATCAAGAAATACTTAAAGCTCTAGTACGACTTCCAAAAATGATGTGCTCGTTGAAGGGATAAAATCATCTTCATAACTTGTGTACCTATAAATGCTAATGTGCTGAAGGCAGCAGTCAAAAACATTCAAAAGAGCCTCCATAAATAAAGCCGAACGCCGTCCACATCCACATTCTTTTACGGGCAATTCTTTTTTTATTTCTTTATTTCTATTGGGAAATGTGACAACACAGCTTTCAATTAGCTCTCAGAAGAATCAGAAAGGATTAGTAAGGCTTCCTAAGTCATGTTCCGCAAGAGAGGAATGCTAACAATCAAAATGATAACAACGTCGATGGTAGAATTATAGATGCCATGATTGGTGTCAGATTGGTCACATTTCTTATTATTAAATGAATGCTGATTTATAGGAACAAACCACCAAGAACACTAACGTATGAAGCGTACCTCAAAAAATATGCAAAAACTGAGAAAAGAAAATAAACAGAAACAGAGAACAACAAACAAATACAAAATAGTGATTCCGATGTTATTTGACATATTCATGGGTCTGCGGAAGCCTTGAGCGTCCAAGAGAAAGACGTTTGAAAAGGAAGAAGTTGAAATGTGGCAGTAAAAGAGGCAGATTGGATCTCAGGGGAATTTTCATGAGATCTTCGTCTTTTCATCTCTTCCTTTTCCTATCACAGGACCTCCTATGATCTTACATTTGTTGCTTTTTGTCTCAGGACCCCTGAAATGTCCTGTTTGGAGGACATTCGCTTTGGACTTTTATGACAGTAAAAAATTCCCGTTGCTAAGGCTCTTTCTACTTCAAGGATACAAAATACGACGATGAATCGACGTCTCTCTCTCTCTCTCTCTCTCTCTCTCCCTTGATTTTACTTTGATACTCATTCTTCGCTTTACTCCTGTTTTCCTCATCTATTTTCCCCGCTGTAAATTATTCCTATTGCTGAATGTCTGGAATTTCCCAAGTTTCTGTGTCGTGTCCAGATGCATATGAATGTCTAGAAAGTGCTTGTAATTTGCTGCAAAATACTTTACAAAGCATGATGCTGCAACGTATCATAAAGTTTAATTCCACGTAAATAAACTTTGTCTTGAATTTCTTTGCTAAGCCAGAATAAGCGATACAGTTACAATTAAACAATATCTGTTTTTTCACCTCGCACGAAATTTTTTACACCAATTCCGAAACGGTGGTCAGCGGAAGTTAGTGGATATATTGAATCATTTTGAATGGTGGTCCTTGAGTATAGTGGACGTATGGAATCCTACCTTTAACTTTAATATAAGGCGGGACAATTAACTTATTCTTTCGTTTTATGGTGGAAAACCAAAGCAAAAAAGTTAAGAAAATGTCACTTGGAACGTTTAGGGCAAAACCGAGAAGCGGAACAGTGTACCTGCGGAGAATTTATATTTTGGTGGGTCCAGGAAAAAACACTGAATTCATTAATGCTAAGCTCGTGTTAACCGGAGAGCTGGAATTCCATTTTTTTTTCTTTCTGCGTTGCTGATGGATAAATTCGAAACACAAACTAGAAGCGGCACTGTAGCATTTTTGCAAAATAAGGTGACTTTTCTACGTCTATAACCACTGCATCAAAAGAATAAAGCTATGTGTGTGGCATGTGCATACGTGTATGAGCTACATGCTGTAGACCTGTTCAGCACTTGAGGATCGGCCCCAAAAAAAAAAAAAAAAAAACCCAAAAATTAAATCCAGATTGTCGAAATTAATCGCCGACCTTTGGAAAATGAATGTCAAAAATTCTAACATCTTGCGTTTTTCCTGAGCATTCATAAAGCTGTCACAGTTATATTTAAAATACAAAAATCACGATCACTGACTTTGTACAAACTCTCTCTGCCTGTGGTTTCCTGCTCTCAACAGAATGACCTTCGAGTCTTCTACTAACCCACAGACTGACATCATATTCCCGCAAAATTTCCTCTTGTATCCGCGCAGTTCCAATAAGCATTGGACCAATGTGGGTGTGGGCGAACTTCCCTCTTTCAGGGCATAAGTCTGCAACAGTGTCATGTCTAATATTAGGTTTATTACTGTTATGGAACTTTATCATGAAAATTATAAAGTTTCAGATGATGATGATGATTGTAACAGCAATACTTTTGCAGTAGTCATGGGTTCGATTCTTAGAAGCTATAAAGATGTCGGTTATTCTTGTTCTACAGAGAGAGAGAGAGAGAGAGAGAGAGAGAGAGAGAGAGAGAGAGAGAGAGAGAGAGAGAGAGAGAAAGAATCAGCTCCAAAATAACTACAGATAGATATTATAAATGAAATCTTGAATATATTCTTTCTCAATTTTACCGTTCTGTCATTATCAATAAATCTTAATATTCACAGTTATGCTTCAAAGTACTAGCAGATTCGAATCAAATTTTTCAAGGCGCTTTTCCCAGGTACTTTTTGCCATTCCAGTATTATTAATAAAAAAAAAAAACAGAAACACGTTGGCATCAAGCATCCAATCTCGGGGTTTTAGAATAATTTACTAACTCAAATAACAGTGAAACTAAGGGGTTTTCTCCGAATTCCACCTTTAGATCCTTGTGCTGCATCTACTTTATTTACTAATGCCCTCTCTATCTTGCTGTCCAACCACTCCAACTCCCTGTGTGGACTTACTTTAGCTTCAGTGTTTTATGCTCCTGGTATCTCATCTCTCCTCCATCTTCGTATCTGCTTCCTTATAAAGCTAAGAAAATAATTTTTTTTCTGCCCCAGCCAGCTTTGCCTACAGAGTCCTTACATGGAAACACTGATACTTTCTCATCTGCTCTTAATTATTGGCTTCCCTCAAGCGCCCCACCATGACACCTTCTCTTCATTCCTAATTAATCTCATTTAATTTTTTAAGCCAATAAAAACTGCATAACCTGTGCTGTCCACCAAAAATGGGTTTAAGATTTTAGGCGAATTATAAAAACCCAACTACAAGTGAGACCCTGCAATTTTTTATTCTGAGTCTCCTGAACTTCCTGCTTTTGAGCAGGAAATTCGTATTTTCTAACATTTCGTGCAATTCTTTTAATATTCTTGCAAGGATATAATTCTATTTGTTTCTATAATCAAGAGACTTTTCTTCATATTTTAAATGCAGTTTTGGATATATATTAAGACTATTATAGCACCAATTTACGTAATATTACGAAAGACTGCTGAACGATAATGTTCATTTTTTGCTTTATCTATTGCTGTTTCCGTATGTATACGCTAATTGTCGGGATGAACTTCTACCTTTCCACATTCGTATTCTTATAATAATAATAATAATAATAATAATAATAATAATAATAATAATAATAATATTATTATTATTATTATTATTATTATTATTATTATTATTATTATTATTATTATTATTATTATTAAGGCAATGTACCACATATACTGTAGTGGATTGGTATAATTCCTTACTTTTTGGCAGTTATCATCATTTTTATTATTACTATCATTACTATTATTATTATGATGATTATCATTGAACATATCAATAAAAATATTATTATTTTCGTATTACTATTATTATTACTGTTATCGTTATCATTATTACAAGTTGATAGTACACAAGCAATTCCTTTTTCATTCTGACTTTTTCCGATGGCAGAGAGCTGAGGCTTAACAGTTTAATGTCATTACTATTAAGTATTCATAGTACGAAACAAATATTCCTTCCTAAAAAAAAAATTGTTTTATTGTAGATATTTCTTGCTGTATATCAGTAAAGCAAACTATTTATTCATTTCTTAGGTTCTCCCATGAGAGTTAAAATTGTATATTCTCATCGTCATGTTTCCAAAACCTAACGAATCTTGGTTAAATATTCTAGAAAATCAATTCATTTTATGCCACAAGACAGAATTATTGAGTAAATTTCAAGTCCTGTTCTCATAAAGAACTCAGCTTTTTTTATGAAAGGACGAATGTGTTTTCATATCATAAATACATAAAGAAAACTAGTATTGACAGAGAGAGAGAGAGAGAGAGAGAGAGAGAGAGAGAGAGAGAGAGAGAGAGAGACAGTAAACAGAATAGTTCACGGAGAAGGAAACTGCATTACGAGAGAGAGAGAGAGAGAGAGAGAGAGAGAGAGAAGGAAACTGGAGAGGGAAGGAAACTGCATTACCACAGAGAGAGAGAGAGAGAGAGAGAGAGAGAGAGAGAGAGAGAGACAGAGAGTGAGAGAGAGGAAACTGGAGAGGGAAGGAAACTGCATTACCAGAGAGAGAGAGAGAGAGAGAGAGAGAGAGAGAGAGAGAGAGAGAGAGAGAGAGACAGAGAATTTCAGGAAAACCAGGCAATTTTACTTGATATGAATGAAGTCCCTTGACATTGCAAGATCCGCCGCAAGACTCGGTAACCTTAACCCTGAGAATAAAAACCGTCTCATGACAGTTGTTTACGTTCTTCCCCCCCTCTCTCTCTCTCTCTCTCTCTCTCTCTCTCTCTCTCTCTCTCTCTCTCTCTCAGCGGTTACTCATCCAGAAACTGACCAGACTCAAAGATGTTAAACTTCGCTGATTATTCGAAGAGGCGGAAGATGAATGTTTTACAGCTGCATTTAGAAGCGAGCTCACTCCGGTAAACAATTTCCATTTTAGTAAACAGAATCATTTAAAAATTATTCGTTTGCAAAAATATTATTTTTTACCAATAGCTTAAAATCCATAGAGCATTAGAACCAATTTACCCTGTTCGTTGTTTGTTCCCCGATTTAGCTGTGATTCGATTCATTACCAAAACATCGACGCATTTTTTGACGAGGAATAAATAAGCTTACTTGACCGTCCTTCATTCCCTGATTAAGACCCAGTCACGCGGTCATTCCTGAGAAAATTTTAATAAACCATAATTCAGTTCATTTAACAATTTATAGTTCATGTTAATGGTAAGGTTTGAAAGTCTGTGCGCTATAAAAGCCCCACTTTTTATATTTATAATCTGGGCGCCACTGGCTGTGTTAATCAAAACATTAGTCATTTCACAAAACGATAAATGACGGTGATCAGAGGTAATATGAGATTCACTTCAATTAATTCATTTGAATCTTTACACAGATTTTTATCCATTAATTGCAGAGAGAATTTTTCATCGAGTCGCAGCATTTGTGAGAGCAATTAACCTTTTAACACTCAATACATAAAATACATGAGTCGCAGAATTATATTAAAAATGGATTTTTGATACAAAAAAGATAAATACAAATTAATCTTTGTAATAACTTCAACATCTTACTGAACGATGACAGTTAGGGTGTTACAGTTAATAAGGGATGTAGTCACTGATAACTGCTACTTTACTACTACTTTAAATATTAAAATGTAAAAAGTAAATCCATAACTGCAGGTGACGTACCTTAATAAGCAGGGACATCATATTCATTCAGAAAACAGACACAGCAAAAGAGAATTTCAATTTGTCAACGTAAAAGGCAACGCAACTTCCTTTAGACGAAACCCAAGATTGACAAAATAATTCAAAGTAAAAAAAAAAGCACCATTTTGGTATACAGTAATAGATAGCAAGATGCGAAGCGTTATACAGAGAAAATTCAAAGATCTCCGAAAGATATATTTTTATTTTATGTTTATGGGGATACGCATTCCACAGGTGTCTTAGAAATGGCATTAAAAAGGACATAAGTTTGAAACTGGCAGTAAAAAACGAACGGAGAAAGATTTCGGGATGTTTTCGTGAGGTCTTGGTCCGTTTCATTTGGTTCCCTCACGATCGAAGGCCCAAAATGACATAAAGGGCCTCCTATCATCATGACAGCTTTCTGTAGTAGGATCCTGGTAGCCTACAGATTTGGTCTATTCAGGGTATTCTGGGCTAATGTTATGAGTAGGTAAATGAGGAATTGATGGTTATCTTTACAAAGGTACAAAAAACGAAAAAGAATCTTCAAACAATATAAAAAACAAACAGACGTTCTAGTAAGTCCCCAAATCTCTAATCCATTATTTGATTTTATTTTGTCCTTTTCCTTTTTGTTTCAACTCTATAGTTTTCCTGACTTTTATTGCTTATTTTCCTACTCTCTTTCTTGCACAGTTCCTCAAATAAAAGTTTTGCCATTTCCTCAGGTTTATTTCACTTTCAACTGGCAGTGTTTATTTTTATGGAGTAAATTACGATTGATGATACTAAATATTATGACATTTAATCGTTCATAAACATGTCTCAAAAATATGTCGTGCAAAGCAAACAAAAGAAAAATAAAGAAGCAGAAAATGTAGGAAATAAAACAAGCGCAAGTGTAAACTTCAGCTAAACACCAGGATGCCTTTTGGAGTCAGGAGAAACCTTGGCAGAGAATTCCAATCCTTCTTAACACTAATCAACGCACAAGAAGACAGTTCTCTCAGGAATCCATTAATATTACGAGAGTGAGAGGAAATATTAGTTTTCCATCAACTGAACATTGGCCCTGATTCTCTACCCAAACGCTGGAATGACTGAAGGTACTATCACTATCTTCAAAGGAGCCACGGATGTAGGGTTTTTCCATTTGACTGCTCTGAGACAGTCTTCAACCTTTGCAGAGAAGTGATAAAATGGACATTTGTTCTATTAATCTGGAAGCTAGCTGCTCTAACATACAAACGCCTCAACCTGAATGACGCCTTTGAATCTGAGGCAGAATTCACTCGGCCTAGATTTGACAAAATCATAAAGATACGGGATAGTCAAATATACTGCTATTAAGCAGAATTCCAAGTATGATCATCAGTCTGTAAAACGAGTGTTGTCTATTCACATTTCAGTAACCCTTCTCTTAGACCTGAAAGGAGTTCAGCTGCACACCTAAAGCTCAATTCGATAACGAATTAAGAAAGAGTGAAAATTTGCAAGGTGGAAGGAATGCATGAAAACGGTAATATATAATAATGATAATTAAGTTATGTCGCAGGTCAAGAGATTTTTTCCCAAATTTAGCAAAAGTCATAACTTGAAAACAATTTAAAACCTAGTTCCGGAAGGTGTGGTTATCGGTAAAGAAGTGACTAATATATATATATACTACCAAGATTCAAGGTATTTAAGGTAGTCATTACCACACATCGTAGATGACTAATAATAAATTAGAAGGAATTAATCATTCCCAGCAATTTAGCCAGTTCCAAACCCGAAATAAAGTTATTCCAAGCTTGATATCTTAAGCAATGACATTTGTATTAGCACATTAACACTATCTTCATTATGTCCTTACACACACACACATACACACACACACACAAAAAAAAAGAGCTCTGTCTAATATCACTCAAACTTGAGCCGTTAAGTCAAGAGGGCGCTGGCTCAAATAAAAGATCCTGGAAGAGAGAGAGAGAGAGAGAGAGAGAGAGAGAGAGAGAGAGAGAGAGAGAGAGAAGAGGCGTTGGGAACAAATGCAATTAAGATAAAGCTTTAGTATTGTTCTTACTGCTATTTTTACTATACACTAGAAAAGGAGAAATTATTGTCAGAATGCAAAGGAGGCTCATTTTTCCAGCGACTTTTTCGTTATTCGGGAGAATTTTACTCCATTGAGGCTTCTGCTTTCTGTTATATATTTCAAATCCTTTTTCTTTTTATTATTATTCCACTCCTTTCAATAATGTTCTCTCTCCTCTATTGCTTCACCGTTTCATGTTTGAGTCTTAAAATTCTCAGCATCGTATTCTGTATAATTCTGTGCAACACCTACATTTGGTTTTCACTACCTACATTAACCTGTTCGCTATATTCTAACCAAAGAGAAAGTTATTGTAAATTTCAAAATGATTAAGTGCACTGATTTGCTGTTTATAGATGTTAAATATTTCATCAAAGCATCAGACGAGTGTGAAATATCGATCAAAGATCTCACAGTAAACTTAATTCTTGGACATAAGATAATTGTTTGCTATTATGAGAAACGGAGCGTAATGGTTAATTAAATAAATTTGTCAATACTTTTGTTTTGCTATCAATGCGAAATACATAAAAAAATAATGTAAACTCGGAATTGACGGAGATAAACTGGAAATTCTGTTTGCAAGGCTTTTGTAAAATGGTATAATAATCACTTAGTTAAAAATAAAGAAACGAACATTTCTGATGATTTTACAAGTATTAAGTAATAAATCCTTTTGTTGCAAATACATAGTAA
>NC_089785.1:15641547-15706547 GCF_040412425.1 Macrobrachium rosenbergii | reverse complement strand
TCATAAAAGCAGCACTACTGCATCCCTTGATTTGCATCTCTCGTCCATTGCCTTAACAATTAATTTGCCACTTTCACCCATTAGTATCTCTTTACGGCATAACAAGAGACAGCATTACTTAAGATGTTTAATGTCAGTAGGACAACAAAGGTAATAACAACGCACAAATAAAACAGCCCTGCAGTCCCTCTGTCTTTGTATAGGATTTCTTATGGTTACTTACCTGAGCTGTCTTAACACATCCCGTGGGAGCATTTTCTAGATCATTTAGTTCTTAGTGGGGACAAAATTAACGTCTACTTGGCTGCACTGAGAACCGCAGACAGTGGTTACATACAGTTTTACATTCTTTTACTCTAAATGTATAATTCCACATATCCAGCTAATGTAACTCTACATAACTCTCTGTCTCTCATATTCATTTGCAGACATTATATATATATATATATATATATATATATATATATATATATATATATATATATATATATATATACATATACATATATATACATATATATACATATATATACATATATCTATATATCTATATATATATATATATATATATATATATATATATATATATATATATATATATATATATATATATATATATACTGACTTAATGCAGCATAAGCGAGTCTTTTTTAGAGAAAGTCCTTCTTTACACAATGTGATAACTATTCTCTCATGTTTAGTGCATGAAGCATTTTCTTTTTATTAATGGCTCTTATGCTTCTCATTGTCAAAGGGTTTTTCCGCGTGCCACAATATATTTACACAGACAGAAACGCACGCACCCTGAACACCATATTGCAGGTATGAAGGATTTTGTGATTCGCTTCAATATCACATCGAGAGCGGAAAAAACAAACACGGAAGAGAAGATATCAAATGGAATATTATTTTACAAATCTGCAATAAAATCCCCTTCTCTTACGAGAGTCGTATTTCAGCGGCAGTGCTGAAGATTAATTTTACCTTTTAGTAGTAATTCCTGAATGAAATGGAATCCTTATCAGTATGATCTGATCGCTAAGCTAAGAAAATAAGTTAAAAGCGACCGACTCCTTATGAAGGGCTTTCGTCATCAAGGGACTGACAGGAGATTCTCTAGGGCAACTGTTTCATGCTATTATTACTGGATTAAGTTTTTATCTGTAAGTACTGTATCGTAATAAACAGTGTCCTATTTAATCGTCTAGTGCGTTCTGTACAATAATTATGCTGTTTCATATATAATTCAGGGACTTTCTTTCAAGGGAGATGAGATGTAGCATAGTCAATGGCAATCTATTTAATACTTTAGTATCAATAAATGCTACATTTTCATGCGTGTAGATCAGGGTTTCGTCTTCAAAATCAACGAACTCCTTACAAAATTCTATTTAACTCTGTTTTACGACTAATTTCCCCGACGCATGTTGACCTTATGGCATTTATAAGTTAAGCTTTCCAAATAACTTGCACAGCAAATTTAAATTTGCCGTCGCCTTAAGAATGAAATTAATGACTTTTACATCCGGCTCAGAAATTCAAAGAAACTTGAACTTTCCATGAAATTGTATACAGAAATTCTATAACTATAAAGTATTTTTCATTCTAAATACCTGCGAGAGAGAGAGAGAGAGAGAGAGAGAGAGAGAGAGAGAGAGATTACAAGCTAAAATAGTATTTCCATTGGCAAACTGAATGTTATACGACGAAGAGTAAGAAAAACACAATATGATCTATTACTGCAATGTAATGTGCAAAATATAATCAGTATGATAATAAAGTAAAGAGTACAACCTAACACCACATCGCGTCATTTTAATGAAGCTTTTCGATGAAGCTCTTCCACTGACAGGAGGAAATGAGACGACTTTTTTACATCGCTTTTATGGGTTGTTCTGGAGAGCTGAGCACCCTGTGAGAAAGGCGTACGAAGACGACCTGGTTTTTATGGCCTTTAAACATGTCAATATTAATCATTACTATTATGAGAGCACGTGCATCTGAGATAAGTTAAAGTGACCCAAAGTGAGAGGAGAAAGAGAGAACAAAATAGAGTAACGTGTACAAAAAAAAAAAAAAAAATAACGGTTCCTAAAAGTGATAATTCATTCCTTGTGTTTATGGGCTAGTTGGTACCATCAGCCTCCCTGGGAATGGGGGTTTGAAAATGAGTCAATTTGAAACTGGCAGAAGTTGGAAAGAAAAGCATATCTCTGGGAAATTATGGTGAGATCTCGGTCATTTTGATGTGGTCAACTTGCTGCTTCAAACATCCACAGTGATACCAAGGGTCTCGTTCAGTCCTTCAGAAATTGCTTTTTTTTTTTTTTTTTTTTTTTGGTGAGCCGTGACTTTATAGGTCTGGTCTAATCAGGGGACCTTCGGGTTTCCTTCGTAGGATACTAAATGCGGGTAAAACGTCTACTTGTATCTTATGGATATGAAAGCCCCATAACTGAATCTTGAAGGAAATAGAACTCACAATCTGCCTTCCATCATGAACCACAATCTCCGAAGCACTAACCTGACCCAGATTTTTCTTCTTCCTTTCCTTTTATTTTATTTCCGTTCATCTTTTCCCCTTAATTTATCTTTCAGCTGAGTTGCTTCAATTATTGTTTACCACTTACGTAAATAATTGATTTTATTAATACAAAGGTATCACTTTTAATGTCATCTTATAAAAATAAATATCTCTCTTCAAACAAGATTCGTTTGATTTCCTGAGGCAGAACTGATGATAACTAAATTCTCATTCTTGGGTCCTTTGTCCTGCAGTCATATCATATTCCGGTACCTTCCCTTGCACTTAAACAAACATATGTTGAATGCATAAAACAACGACAATCAAATCTCGTAGTGTAAATATCATGCCACTTGCTCTGTATTTTAGAAAACACCGCGTATTTCCTAATTACGTTATTAAATAAGGAATGAATTATGTTCTGATCAATATGTTCTGGATTTCGCCAGGAAAGAAATTAATTAAGTCAGTGATTTCAAACAGTGAAGTGTCATCACCACGGGATTTTTCTTTTTATTCTTATTGTTTTGCAGGAAAACGATTATGTTTAAATGCTCGTTTTTTAATAAAGAATATTATTATTATTATTATTATTATTATTGTTATTATTATTATTAACTAGTTTATAATATCGTTAGGAATACCAATAAATGTTAATTATTTTATAAGAAATAATAATAATAATAATAATAATAATAAAATTATTATATTATTATAATTAATCATAACGTTGGGAATATCTTACCCAAGGGGAATTACAGCTTGTGCTTCGGTGCCGGCCAGGATTCGAACCGTGGCCTGGCTTAGAAACGACGATAGAAAACGTCAGACAGTGACACAGGCAACCTACGGGCTTATCAGTTTAAATCCCCTTTGGTGCAACTGATTCTCGCATTGTAGTGAATTCCATATTTACCGATATTTGTGGCTTAATTTTTGTGAATACAAAAAATTAAATTGTGCACGAGTGACAAAAATTCGTATGTATATATATATATATATATATATATATATATATATATATATATATATATATATATATATATATATATATATATACGAATATCTATACATTTGTATATGCACGGGCCGCTGACCCTCAAAAAATTAGATAAAGACGTGATGGCTTGACAAGTGTTACTTCATTACCTAATGAGAGTATCTGATGAAACATTCCCAGGGAATACAGAATGAAGAGACATTGATATGAAGATTTTCATCTCAAGGGTCACCTTCCTTGAGACAAGAAGCACTCCGTACTAGTCTGAATATTAGAAGCCAGTTGGGAAATCACTCGAGATTCTCTAGACGCTAGAATTCCATTTTCATTTCTCTTAAACCTTTGGGAACGACATTCACTTTCCTTTACTACTCTTCAAAATAAGATTATAAACCTTTTTTTCGCAGATCATTCTCTATTGCCTTGCAAAATTTCAGCCATTCAATTGATATAATTTTTAAGTTCTATGAAAATGTTGAATAAGAGGAATATCCTTATAGGCGGTTTCATTCCATCTGACGCAGAAGAAGAAGAAGAAGAAGAAGAAGAAGAAGAAGAAGAAGAAGAAGACACAGGAAAGTATCCTTACCTCCTCTAACAACATCAATCAGCGCGCACAGTGAATGAAAGAATAATTTTTCCTCCATTAAGCGAACATCTGCCGTTATTCACTGTCCATCAACACCCAGATCCCAAAGATATTTATAGAACCAGAAAACGGATGTGTTTTCCCAAGAAGCTTCTCAGAGTTTAAGGAGGAAGTTGGGAAAAAGATATTTCTGTAATGTTAGTTACAATACGTCGGGTTCCCTAATTCAATTGTAGAGTTTTACTGCTTGCGTCAGTAAAGACTAGGCCACAGATATCGTTTTATATCGAATTCAATCTACTCTGGGAATAACATCACCCAAGGAAAATCGCACTAGTGCTTCTACTAAAGCCAGGATTCGAACCGTGGTCTGGTTTAGAAACAACGATAGACATTGACTGGGGCCACTACAGGGTTATCAGTGACGGTTTTCCTTGGGCGTACTTATTCTCGAGGTACAGTGAAGTCCACATTGAACGATATTTGAGGCTTAATATTTGTAAATATAAAAGTTACACGTATATGTGAAAAATTTATATATACGTGTATAATGTATATATATATATATATATATATATATATATATATATATATATATATATATATATATATATATATATATATATATATATATATATATATATATATATATATATATATATATATATATATATATATATATATATATATATATATATATATATATATATATATATATATATGTTCATGTATTATATATGTAAGTATGTGTGTGTATATGTATATATATATATATATATATATATATATATATATATATATATATATATATATATATATACATTTAACATGTGTTACATAAGTGTAAGGGAAGGTTCCTGAATACGACTGACTGCATTAAAAGGAGTTGAAACTTTATGTAAAACCTCCACAAAAAAAAAACGGGAAGGCAAAGCTACAACCTGAAGAGCGGAGACACAACACGATCCATTTTCTTCGAGTATTCAAAACACATTTCCTCCCAGTAGAAGAGTCACGTTTAAGATGCGGTACTCTACTTGCATTCGGGTCGTTTCGGTCGTAAGCACGTTTACGTGCAAATTGGGCGCCGTGTTTAGTACCAGCCCCTTGGGGATGTTACGTAAAACATGAAATAATAATGGTAAATACCATAAACATAACGCCTTACACTGTTTTGGATGTTACGGCCTAAAGTGACTTACGGCCGAAACGACCAGGACCGCTCTATTTAGGCTGTTATATCATTTCCTGTTAGAACATTAATTGCTACATGAATTAACAATATCCATATCATTATGATATGAGCAACATCCGGGATCATATGTAAAGAGAACACATCTGATTTTGAAAACTTCACAATGAATTAGTTTCTTACTTATATATTTATTTAAATTTCTAGCAAAAGATCCATCTTGAATTATTTACATTTTACAAGAAATTTTATATAACTTTTCCGTTGATAAGACATGCTTAAATATTAACAATCGCAAGAGACACTGATGACGACAGCGGGAGCTACCGCAAAGTAAGAAGCAGTATTGTGGTAGTTGCTCACATGTAAAAATGTGTACATAAGAAAATTAGATCTAATGTTCTAGTCATTATTTTTCTTATTATTACAGATATTACCATGTTCATTATTTAAGATGATGGGAAGTGGCCCATTTATCTTTGTGTTGTAGCAAATAACATTTTAATTGATATAATAAATGCAGGTGTTTGTGAAATTGGAATTCTTTCAGTAAAAAAACTTCTTACCCATATTTTTTATGTTGTTACAATTAATATTTAGCTCAGTAATACACAATGATGATAATGAAAACAATAAAAAATTTACTATATACCCAATATCATAATCTTCTTTGGGAAATTAAGCACGATAATATAGTGGTCAATGAATTTATCAGTGACAAGGTGAAATCGAATGGTTTCATGACCCATGTTTATGTTTTCCTTACTTTAAGAGTCCTTGAAAGCATAGTATGAGGACGAGAGGTTTTAGTGGCTTTTGGCTGTTATTTTTATTATACCCAATTGCTAAGGCATCCGTGATAACACTAATGTATATTTGGATTTACGTTGTAAGTCTTTCTTCTTCTTCTTCTTCTTTTAACGTGCTTTTTTCCCATTTTTTGTATGGGGTAAGCACGATGCCTTCTTTTGAAGGACTTTTGATTTGGCTTTGGGGTAGACCTGTAGTCTCGATCGGCTGCCCTGCCTGACATCGCTTAGACCCCGGTAGCGTATGTTTCATGTTGTAATTCTTTAATAGCTAAATTGTACTAATATGTTCTTGTAGAAACCTTAGCTTTATTTTGATTATAGAAACTGTTATAAATTCAGGGTACAGTGGGAATCTATAAATAATGTCTCACTGTGAAAGAATATTCGATTTCAATCAATAATTTTATATATATATATATATATATATATATATATATATATATATATATATATATATATATATATATATATATATATATATATATATATATATATATATATATATATATATTAAGCTACAAATGTAGTTTAATATCCAATTCACTACTTCGGGATATATCACCGAAAGGGAATTGTAAGCAATAACCGATTTGGTACCCAAGTGGCTCGAACACCCAACAGTGCCAATCAACGACTTCCAGTCATTGTTCTAGGCCACTGAGCTGTCAAGAGAGGTATAAGTTAATGCTGATTCTACTGTAAATATCCTCGTCGAGTGAAGGAATTTGTACTTAGCGTCGGGCGTTGAGTCACTTAAGTAACAAATCATTTATTGCTTATAATTCCCCTTCACTGACATTCCCGAAGTAGAGCGAATTGGATATTAAACGACATGTGTAGCTTATGTTTGTATATAAAATGTTACGGTGATGTGATAAAAATTCATATATATATATATATATATATATATATATATATATATATATATATATATATATATATATATATATATATATATATATATATATATATATATATATATATATATATATATATATATATATATATATATATATATATAATGTATGTATGTATATGTATATGTATAATCCAAGGGGTCAGGGAAAGGCAAAGTCCATATGCATTTTATCACGATATGCCGACGTTTAACAACTCATCTAAGTTGCATTTTCTGGGGTGGAAACAGCGAACATGGCGATCAGTAAAATAATAAAATCAGAACTGCAATAAATCACTCAGCATAAAATGACAAAACTTCACCAAGAGAACAAGGAAAAGCCTGGTGACAATATAACCAAAAGGAAACCAAAAACGAATTACTCGCGCTGAATATTACAAAATAAAAATAAAAATGAACATAGTCAGGGAAGAGACAGCTTAACAAGACTGTTCCTCTATGAGCATCAAAGCGCACTCGCATCAGTCTCTTAGTACATCCCACATAGATCCCTGACTACATCTGGGCAATGTGAACTCATTTATGACGTTGGATGTAAATAGAGAACTGAGCTTGTCTTTCAATTCGAAGAGAGAGCCAAGTGTTCGGGGGTTCTTCAGAATGAGTTTCAGGTTGAAGGCGGGTAATTCCTTTTTTAATGTTTAGAAATTTCTTTCTGAAATAATCATCTTGTATATTGGAGCATCTAGCGTACAAAGTCATTTTAAGGACTTTAATACTGAGTATTCAACAGTTTAAAATATAGTTTTGATGGAAAATAGTTGTTCTTGAAAAAATTAGAGTTGTTATTTCGTCATGAAAATTCAGCTGATTAGAAGGTGTAGAACCAGCATTTAATTTAAAATTAAAATAAGAGCTATGAAAATTCATACCCATGAGAGAGAGAGAGAGAGAGAGAGAGAGAGAGAGAGAGAGAGAGAGAGAGAGAGAGAGTATTAATAATCTTGTAACTCTCTCGCATTTATATTGGGAAAAAGACCAAAAAATTAAATAAGTCCTTTTGCAAAAGGGTTGCAAAGATCCGTCGCAGTCTGTCTGTAGCGGTTCTGCCCGTCGTAAAAGTTGGGCGAAAAAGGCGAAACATTACGAGAGCGTGTTAAGAGCCTCATTACCTCTCTTCTTCCCTTCCTGCCTGCCTCTCTCTCTCTCTCTCTCTCTCTCTCTCTCTCTCTCTCTCTCTCTCTCTCTCGTGACCATTTAACATGAAGGCACTGTTAAGGAATGTTAGTCGTTCTCTCCTAGACTTGCTGAAGACCGGTTTCCCAGCAAGTAACACAAATCCGCTTCGCTGTTTAACTTCTTGAGGAAAAGCTTCACCTTTTTATCGAATATTAATCTATCTTAATACAAACTTAAACGACTGATAAATATTCCTTTTCTATTTATGCTAACTGAATGTGACGTGGCAAAATTTTCTTTCCAATTGAGGAAAGACTGAACGGAATTCTTTCGGGGAAATGGAAGCAGGTAATTTAGTCACTTTGATTGTAAAAACACAGTTCTTGTCTGAAATACATGATGTCTCGCATATCATCGATAACATAAAACTGACTATTACTTGCATCTTAGTTTATGTCATCCACAGGACAACAATCTGAATCCGGACTAATCCTTGGTTGCAAGATTCATGCAGAAAGGCATAACATACAGGTCCAACAAATGGAGCTGCATTCGCTCCCAGATGAACTCCCAGAAATCTGCTGAGTTTGCCCTGAATCACAGAATTCTAAATAGAGTATATGTCTAACTGGCACTATTCTTATAGTTCCTTATATATCACAAGCGTTTTAAGTTTAAGTCTTAATTTTCAGCATCCCAAAGTAATTCAAGAACTTTTCAAACTGTAACTTTAGCGAGGTAAGCTTCAACGATTGGAAGGGAACGTGCCATCAAAACACTGATAAACTCGACCTGCATCAGGCTCTGAGGTTTCCCCTATGATTGTCATTAATTCAATATTGACATCTTGTTATGGCATTTTATGCCGAATGAATTGCTAAAGTGAATTAAGACTTTCTTCCTGGTTGTGTTCTTTTTTAGTGCGATCCAGTAATGTTGATTTCATGTTTTGGGATATCTGTTTTTGAAACGTTATGAATTGCAAATTATGCCTAACTGTATCTTCTGCCAACATCCACCTTGGCAGGATTACTTTCTTATGCCGTTCAGTTCACTGACCACTGGCCGAATTGGAAACAGACAGTCAAACCCTAATTACGACTAAATAATGGAAATATTCAGTTTGCTTATTTCAGTTAAAAAATACACACATTATTTTCAAAAAGCTACCATGTGATACCTAGGTCATATTACCATATCAACCGTTTTACTAAATATCAAACACATGAGCATTTTTCTTACCCAGCTAGCATTTGACATACAGACCTGTTTTCTACACAGACAACGTAAGTTAATGTATTCTGTATACGAAGAAGTAGAGACCCTCCAGGTTCTTTAATGAGTCTTCAAAGTTGTCTGCCACCTGATGCAGAAATCGCAAAGACTTTCAGGTAACAATAATCTAATTACAAAGATGTATTTACGGTACTTCGTATGAGTGTTAGGTTGTAGTCAAATATGTCACTACACAGCTTGTTATCCTTTGAAAATTACTAAAACTGAACTATTTCTGTTTTTGATAAAATTAAAAAATGTTGAGCGTAGGATTTTTACATATGCATAGTGGCACTCGTTTTGTATGGAGTGCCTGTTAGTATATCTTATAAAGTGTCTCTCTCTCTCTCTCTCTCTCTCTCTCTCTCTCTCTCTCTCTCTCTCTCTCTCTCTCTCTCTCTGCATATGTATGTATGAGTACGAGACAGTGTTGGTTTATAGCTAATCATTAACGCATTTTATCCTTTCGATATCATTTTCTTCGAGCAATTGTTTACAAGAATCCTTAACAGTAGGAAAAGCAATATGTCGTTTTCGATAACTCTTGTTCCTGCATTCAAACATTTCCAAGTGTTGTCAGACATGTGGATAAATCCGATGGAAACATCACGAGAGAGAAATGCCAAAGAAGAAAGAGACTTTCGTTTCTTTGACCGAATTGAGCCTGATGATATATGAAGCTCAATTTCCCCCTGGAATGCTTTCTCACGAGCCATGGGGAGAGATTTTAAAGCCGCAGGTCGCGCTGACAAGTTTTGTATCACAATGAGTGTCTTTCTTGATTATTCTAAATGAGTATTTATATGAAAAAACAATCTTCTCCCTATTTAGCAACTTTCTTAAATTTCGACAGTTTTATCTGTGATAATGGTAATTAGTAAGTCCGTTGTCAATTAATATCTAGCTTCCCTTGCTGCTTATGTACAATTTCACGCTCTCTGCTGATGGGGTCTTCATTATAATGAAAATATCATCTCTTACTGGAATGTTCAGATTATCTGAAAAACTTTACATAATTTTTTAAACCTTATCTGTGTTTTCAGGAAACTAAAATAAGTATTTTCCACAATAGTCACATTATCTTTTATATTTTTTATTATGACCTCAATAAAAAATATAATTTGAAAATAAAATAGTCATTCCACTCAATTATCTAACAAATTGACCTCATAAAAAGGGATGAGGAAGTATGGCTTTTTTAATATTGGTTATGGAGTTCGTTTTGATTCATAAAAATCTGCTTCAATGTTCAAGGATAATAATAATAATAATAATAATAATAATAATAATAATAATAATAATAATAATAATAATAATAATAATAATAATAATAATTGACAAAATCAAGAAGAAAGTATCACTCACTGATGTGGCAATACCATGGGACGCCAGAGTAGATGAGAAAGAAAGAGAAAAAATTGATGAGCATCAAGACCTAAAATAGAAATATGAAGGATATGGAATATGCCAGTGGAAACTGTAGCCATAATCACATGAACAAAGCACGATCCCAAGATCCCTGAAAAGGGAATCTGGATAAACTAGATGCCCAAGTAGCTCCAGGACTCATGAGTCGCAGGACTCATGAGATCCAGGACTCATGAGCTCCAGGACTCATAAGCTCCAGGACTCTCGAGATCCAGGACATATGCAGAAGAGCGTGCCATTAGAAACAGCGCACATGGTGAGAAAAGTGATGGACTCTTAAGGAGGCAGGATGCAACCCGAACCCCACATTATAAACACCCGGTCGAATAGGATGATGAGATAGACAAAAAGAAAAAATAATAATAATAATGATGTACACATACTTCTTAATGACTTGAAAACTCTTTGGAAGAATACAATTCCAAGTACATGATGGTCAATAACGAACTTGTGTATTTTGAAAAATGAGCTAACTTTCTTTTCTATTTACCTCAGATAGAATTCCAGGCTAAGTTTTAGACGTACACAGTCTGTCGAAATCTTAAAATTTCATTTCTCATATAAAAACAACAAAAACAACAACAACAACAACAATCACAATAATAATAATAATAATAATAATAATAATAATAATAATAATAATAATAATAATAATAATAATAATAATAATAATAATAATAATAAAGGGTTATAGAGGCTCCCCAAAAAAAAAAATAAAACATTAGGTAATGCATCTTACTGAGATGTTGAGAGTTCAGTAAAGTTTAAAATTTACATGAAACCTAAGGGCAAACTATAAAGACTTCTCCCTAATCTCTTTGCAGTCCATTAAATAAAGTTTCCGGAAGACTCAACTTTTCTTTGGATATATTGCAAAGTTTTCTCTAGAGCTTAATGGATCCCAAGGTTCTTTGATGGCATCCAGATAAATGCTATGTTTGTGCGGAACTTGTACCACATTGGAAACCAATGAATAAGTAAGCTACGGTCCTCTTAGGTGAGAATAAATAAACTTCTGGCCTCTTACTTGGGAAAATGGATGAATCAACTTCTATGATCCTGTCTGAAAAATGTTGGCTGCTTTTCTTCTTATTCATTTACTGTTAATCATTGTTATATCATAACTTTCTTCTTTCTTTGTTAAAGAACAGAGGTTCATCTATAAACAAAAACCTAATTTCGTCACTTTTTTCTTTTTTACTTCAACTTATGGTTCACAATTATTTATTACATTACTTCTGCGAAACGAGAAGACAACCGTCTTGGACAGATTTTCCATCATGAAACAGATCAGTTTTCGCTCAATGAGAGGTTTCTCCTGCATCTTGTGACTTTCACAGAACCTCCGTCACCTGAAGTGTTTTAAACCGAGTAAGTCCGTGGATGCAGCTTAGTTATACTTTGTTCCGGGCCTTCTGACTCTCTATATCAGCATTCTCTGACATTTTTTCTTCTTCACCCAAATTTCGTATTATACAATCCTTTTGCTTCTTAAAAATGTTTAAAATATTTTATCAAAATATCTTTTAATAGAACTGAATATAAACTTGATCTTCGACCGTGAATTTACAGGACACATATGGCCATTTTCTAACCTTGTTTGTGGTGAACGATTTCGTTTCTTCGTATATGACCAGTACATACATGGACAGCCAGATGGCCTCGTAAAGGTCATTGAAATTAAGACAAGCGAGAAAAATATATTGCTGATTAAACTTGAAGGAAAAAATATACTTTTTTTATATTTTAACAATATACTCAACATAATAATTATAATCGCCTATAATCAGCTCTGTATCTTCAATAATAGTTATTGGTAGTTAGACCCTTTAAGGATTCACTTACGCTTCATCATGTTAAAAGTTAACCATGCATTTAATATTGATTTTCCAAAGTAAATCTGTCATGCGTTATTGGCTAATTGATATTTCTATACAGCGCTGTAACATTCCAATCGGCTCCATACAAGTGGTAATCCTCTACAAAGTCGGTATTGTCATCCAGCAAAACATATCACACAAGCTACACATCTCCCTAAACTTCGACAACCATGTGTCGAATAGTTACTGGCACTTCTGGCGTGGGAGTCCCAATGCTTACGAGAGCTGGTTTGTAGATTTTTATAGGTTTCCACTATTGCCGTATGTTCCTGCTGGAAAGTTTTCCGATATGGTGTCTGGGAAATGAACGAAATGTGGAATACATAGTCTATCTGAAAATTCGAAAGTAAAAGAAAATTTTATTATTTGGTAACAATGTTATTCCACCGTAAGCGTATCCTTTTATAAGCATGTACAAGAAGATATCCATAAGTTGATGTGAGTAATAAAAAAAAACACACACACAAAGGAAGAAAGAAAAAATCAAAGAGAAAAAGCGGAGAAATAGGTAACGGCAATGACGCTGATAAATCTCAGGGTAACGTAACCTGTAGCATCGCGTATTGCTTGGAATGTATTCGGTGTCCAGGTACGTTTGTTCCATTTTTTCTTTTATTCAAAACTAAGAAACACCTTACTATCCATACTTATTTACAGAACGTTATTTGATTTTACTCAAAGCCACTGGTTCCAAATAAAGATCCTCCCTTGACAAAAAATATCCGCTTCAAAGTTTTTCCTTTCACTTTTCGTAAGGACACCAACACATTCCTCCTCCTCCTCCTCCTCCTCCTCCTCCTCCTCCTCCTCCTCCTCCTCTGGGCCTTTCTTACTCCACATGACATGACAGTCTCTCCCTGTTTGGACTTACACGCTGCGGGGAAGGATGAAAAAATGGCTTTTGTGAAAGCGTTTGTTTTTTGCGTGTTTTGAAGGCGCCTTCATGAATATGCAAGGGCTTTTCTATTGAAATCTTGAGCGTGTTGTCCTTTGTTTCTGGTTTTGTGACATATGAAGGTTTGTTTACCTATAAAAGTGAAATTGCGAATTTGTCTAGAATAAAAAAGGGGGGAAATTTGAATGAAACAGAAATGAATGCTTAAATCCTCAGAGAAACATCCTGAATGAAATCTTATTTGTATAAATTATACACGTGTATCTTCAGCACAGCAATGATAATTCCTGAAGATTCACAGCTATGATAATTCCTGAAGATTCGAGGGCGATGCATTCCTGCTCGGTTATTGATAATCAATGACAATATAATAGTTAAATGGAAGTTTCGGATTTGCGACGAGAAGAGAGAAATTTTGCAGCGGTGCCATGAAATGTTACCTTCAGAAAGACTATTGAATATCGCTGCCAAATACTGCTAAGTTCGAAACATTTCCAAGTGCTTATTATAACTTATTAACAGCAGCTAGTCTCTTACGAGTAAATCTTTCTTCTGTGGTTCGGTTCGTGTTGCCCTGAATAGCTTTCCCTGATATCCCTCGAGTTTGCCTCATCACACATCAGGAAGACTCGTCTCACTTTTCCTTCCAGCGCTGAACTTTGCTATTTTTAATAAATGACTTTTACTCCCTGCGTCATACTCTCTTGCAATGATCATTTTGAATCTTGAATAATAAGCATTTTCAGCTTTTCTCTGATATCTGCTCGTTATATTTGACCTGCAAATGAAAAAGAAAGGAAAGGTTGATATGGAACGCCTTCTGCTTCATTCTGTATTTTGTAGCACAATAACTCCAGAAGCTTAATTCTTTCTTTCTTCTATAGCGCCGAAGTCTTTTAAACTTGATGCCGCATAATGTCAGTTTAATCGAAATAGGTTCAAGCGTAATATCAAAACAGCCTTCGTTTTCTACACGTTATTTTTTTCACTTGTTTGTGTCATCATTTAATACTTCTTGATGATGTCAGGCATAAGAAATTTAATATTACAGAAATATCAGGCGAAAATTCCATAACATAGTCCCAACTTTCAACCAGAAACTATTTCTCAATTCTACAATTAAATAAGAAAGGTGAAGTTTTCTTCATGTAGGTAACTTGAAGTACTTTATATTTTGACAAATTTTGTGAATAAATATTAATCCTCAGTGCATATAATAATACTTATCTTCCTGTCTGGGCTATAGCGAATTGACATTAGAAACTTGAATTTTTTTTGTATCATCGATATACATAATTTGTTGAATCCTGGAGTGTTTTTACTAATAAATAAAAATGAATAAAAATTCTGTGAACACTTATATTGATGATTCCAAGACTTGAACCGATAGGTGCGTATTTTGAAAAATTAGCGAAAATACGTTATGTTGCGTATTCAACGGTATGGAGTAACCGAGTGTAGCGTACGCATGCATATGAGCGTGTTTACTTACACACATGCATAGCAATGCGCCCGCAGCCACTGATGAACTTCCCTTGAATCCCACAGCAATATCTTTGTGTCTTCGTAAACAGCATCAGTTTTGCATTCGCGTCGTCTGAGTCGCAATAAAAGAAGACAAACTGTGCAATCGAGAGAGGAAAGTTGATCAACAGAAGAGAGCGACGACCGTAAAGAAGTGACAACAAAGAAACGAAAGAGGTTTTATGACTTTCCTGGATGAAGAATCTGATGGCGAGGTATTCGGAGATTTTCTAGTGGCGTCACAAAGAGGGATGGGCGTTCGTGGGATTTAATAACACTTCAGTAACAGTATAACCGTTATGAATGAATGCTTGTTATATGTGTGTCTTTTATATATCCCACGAACCCCCATTCATGCTATTCAATAAGACAGGAGTGAGAGTTCTCTCACAAGTCCAATGTTAGCTGAAGTCTCGTTCTGTACTCTACCGCCTTAAAAATCTCTCAAGTTTTAAATGACACCATGAATCCTTATAGTTATCAGTTCACGTTACTTTTGAGAATTTTTTCCCTGCATGCAAACACACCCCTTGAATATCCTAATGGCCTGTCCACACTAGCGGGCATGCCCGTCGGGCACTTTCAGCTGTTTATATTTTCTCTCGCTTCTGAAGCAGTGTTACCAGACAATGGCATCGTTCTGGCTCCATACTCGGTCGGCCAGTTTAGTGGAACGGGTTATGGGAACAGTGTTTGCCCGTCGGGCAGCGCCCGCTAGTGTGGACAGGGCTTTAAAGGGAATCGCTTTGATGATGAGGTTTTTTCCTAACTGACTTTTCTGTTATATATCAATTTTACTCATTTTATTTTTGTTTTATTCATAAGTTTTGCGTTATCATAACCCTTCTGAGCTGACGAAGCTACCCTTCCCTTCTGTCACTGAAACCAAACTTTATTTACCTGAAATTCAACAAACTTTTTTGGCATATTAGAAGGAGGACCCACGACCCCCGTGTAGTTCAGGTGCTGAGAAAACAAGAAGCAGATGAGGCAGGAAGACTGGTCGTGCTTAACCACGAAGAATGTGACGGACCTTTCTGCCTCGTGAAAGAGGAGAGGTTATAATCGGGAAAAAAGAAGCAGGGAAAGAATCCAAAGTATGAAAATGAAATGAATGAAATAAAAATGGACGAAAAAGATTCATTCAAAACATATTTTCTACGAAGTTTCCAGTTTCTTCACTCTTCTAATCTGCTCAATAAAGAAAAGAAACTTGACTCTTCAGCGGCTGAGGTTGAGGGGAAATGACCCTCATCCAAATCTCGTGCACTTCCTCCTCGAGAGAAAATGACAAACGTAGTTAAGTCAACGCATTTAATATTAAGCTTCCAGGAAATGGGGTCATGCTTGGGTCATAAAAACCAAGGATTCAGGAAACGACCGAGGGTAAGGGCTTGTTGTCTATTATTTGTTGCGGTGCCTCAAACGACATTTGTATGTTTGTCTCATGCACAAATGCATCTCTCATTCTAAAAATGGTTTGAGAGACCTCTTTATAATTCTCAAGTGCAAAAATGTATTAAATTTCCATGTTAAAATTCCAGCAAATATAATAAGCATCTTTTGCGTTGTTTTTCGAAGACTAGACGGACGACTTATGGAAATCAATTATTTGAAATGTACGGTATTCAAGATGATATTGTCCTAAGTAAGCGTCCACGCAAACGCACGCAAGGGTAAGTCAACACTGCAGTAAACATGCCATATGCACTCGTCGGCAACTTATTGCATTCACATCATAAACAAGTTGAATACGACTCAACGACCGGAAGTGGACAGGGAACCTTTGGCAAATGCTGGATAATCGTACGAAGCTCTGGTTAGAAGAACTCCCATAAGTGATGACCCTGCTCCCTCCCTCCCGAATGCTCAGAATGCAGTGGTAATAACAGCTAAACATGTGTTATGTGAATGTCCCAAATATAACCAACAATGGTTAACAACTTTCGGAAATAAGTCGATTGTCGAAATTTTGTCTGAATCTACGACATTTTTAATTGTCCCAATTTTGACATTTGTGAGGAATACTAAATTAATTGATAAAATATGAAGTAATTTATGAAAATACAAAAACCCACGGGGCACTTGATAAATAAATAGATTTTAAACATTTGAATTCTAAAAAAACTTGTGAGAAACCTAAGACACAGTCTGAGACATGTGTAACACAGTCATTAGAGAGTGAAGATATTCCGCAAAGATCTTTCAAAGGATTTTTGTTGGAAGATATTGAATTGCAACCGCGAGTTCCTACATTAGTTAAAGTGTCGCTGAAAGAGAAGAATTTTCCTTCTCAAGTGTGCGTTGTTGAGGGGAACCGAGAAATTCAAAGACGTTGTGAGTACGGTGTCAGTGAATGAAATTACAGTCGCAGGCGTGACTTCAGTAGAATTAGTTAGCTATCAAGACTCAGTGAAAAAATATCACAAGGGTACTTTATGTAATTGATTTTGAAGAGTTTAATGAAGAGCATAAATTAGTGAGTTTTTGTGGAGACGGAATATGTTTCCTAACGAGGAGCAACAGTTCCGAAGTCAGGTTCTACATGAACACTTGGCTAAAGTTGATTATCCTGAGTATTCAGATAAAGTAGAGAAAGTGTTGAAAGAATATCTAGATATCATTGCTTTGAAGGGAGATAAATTAGGAGTTACAGATGTTTTAGAACATTCAATCCGCCTAGAAAAGGGTACAAATCCATATATATTCCAGCATATCGAATTCCTTTTAAGATCAGAGAAGAAGTAGAAAAAGAAGTTCAGAAGTGGGAGTCGGAAGGCATTATCAGACCGTCCAATTCTCCGTTTCATTTTCCTTTGCTTGCAGTTCCAAAGAAAGACGGTAGTATCAGAGTTTGTGTAGATTTTCGTAAATTGAATGAAAAACATGCCCAGATAGATATCCGGTAGCTTGTTTGCCTGATTTGTTTGTTGAGATCGGTGGCAAGAATATATATTCATCTATAGATCTTATGCAAGGGTTTCTACAGGTTCCCCTTTAGAGAGTAGCCGTAAATATACAGCATTTTCGGTACCAAAGGGACATTACGAGTTTAATAGGATGCCTTTTTGGATTACAAGGGTCCCCAATAACATTTACTAGACTGGTTAACACAGTACTTCATGGCTTGTTAGGAAAGTCGGTGTTTGTGTACATGGATGACATTCTTATATGCACAGATACAATTGAAGAACATCTAAAGGTGTTAAAAGAAGTCCTTAAGCGATTACGGTTCGCTGGGTTAAGGGTCAAATTGGCCAAATGTGAGTTTCTGAAGAGAAAAATTGTCTATTTAGGACATGTTATCTCTAAAGAGGGAGTTAGAGTGAATGATGAGAAAGTTAAAGCCATTGTGAATTTTCCAGTTCCCAAAACCAGGAAACAGATTCGTTCGTTCCTAGGTATGTCGGGTTTCTTTCGCCGTTTTGTGCGGAATTTTTCTACAATAGCGTCTCCATTGACAGATTTGTTACGAGAAGACGTTAAGTTTGTTTGGGGTGATAGTCAACAATTAGCTTTTGAGAAGCTTAAGAACGCTTTGGTGAACCCACCAGTTTTGAAGTTTCAGATTTTAGTCAACCGTTCACCTTAGTGACTGACGCGAGTCAGGAAGGTATAGGTGCGTGTTTGATGCAGAAATTTGAGGGGAAATTACACCCAATTGCTTTTATAGCAGAAAGTTCAAAACGCGTGGTAGTAACGAAAGGCTGATGTCAGTTGTGGACAAGGAGGCTTTCGCAGTCGTCTCTAGCCTTGTTCATTTTAAGATGTTGTTGTTGGGAAATAAAGTTGAGATTTTTACAGATCATCAACCGTTGTTAGAGCTTTTAATAAGCCAAATTTGTCGCCCAAGAGAGCACGTTGGTTCCTAACATTGAGAGATTTTGATGCAAACCTCAAATACATTGAAGGTAAGCATAATGTAGTTGCAGATGCATTGAGCAGATATTTTCCGGTTGAGGATGAGGAAATACACACCGAATCCTGTGTGGGAGAAGAGAGTAAATATTTGGTGTCTAATGTCTCTGATATTAGTAGTTCTGAGAGATCGCATGTAGAGGACATACACGTTCCCACAGTGCATACTTCGGGGAGAAATAGTGAGTCGGCAGTCTCGGGAGAGATTGTTATTCGTGATAGTGAGAGTAACGCAGTGTGTTATATTACGGGTGAAAATGTCATTTGGGACATAGGCTTGCTGGAACAAAAGCAAGATGAAGATAAATTGTTGTCAGATGCTAAGGCATTTCTTAGGGGAGTTTCACCGAAGAAAGGGTATAAGTTGCCTTTTTCTAGTCTAGAGTTGGAGAATAATTTATTGGTGAGAAAAGTTAAGTATAACTTGCGAAGTACTCGAAGCATGGGTGAGATTACACAAATCATCGTGCCAGAGAGTCTAGTACCACAAGTTCTAGACATTGTACATTGTAAATTTGGTTCGCCTCATTTGGGTGTAGACAAGACGTATGAAAACGTCAGGTCAAAGTTTTTTGGAAAAATATGTTTTCCACAGTAGAAGCCTTTGTGAAGAAGTGCGCTATTTGCAATGCGAATAAGCCAGCGACGACAGTGTCGTGTCGTTTGGGTTCATATCCCATACCATAGGCCGTTTCAGAGAGTGCATATGGATATTCTGGGTAACTTCTCAGAGTCCGCTTATGGTTATAGACATTTATTAGTAGTTGTTGATGAGTTGACTCGCTTTGTCGAGATTTTCCCACTGAAATACAAATCAGCTGTTACAAGGATAGCGTTTTTGTTTGAATGTCTGATCACAGACAATGGTAGGGCGTTTTTAAGGGGATAATGATGAATGACACAATTAAGATATCTCCAGCAGAAGCTTTGTATGGATACAAGTTGAAAGGACCAATACTATGATGAATGACACAATTAAGATATTGATTTGTTACCAGAGCGAGTTCAGGTGATGTTAGGTGGTCACTTCGTTGATAAATACAGCGAGAGAAAGATTTGCACGTATCAGTAAAGAACTTGAACTTAGTTCGCGCGCAATGGTAGAGAAAAGTAACGCGAAATCGAGGGGAGTAGCTTTTTCGATGGGTGATAGAGTGTTTTGTTAAAGTGAATGTTCGGAATGATCTGAATTATAAATTAAGTCCGAAGTTCCACGGACCTTTGAAATTGTAGAGATCAAAAGAGGGAATAGATTTGTAGTTAAAGATGTAAATACTGGAGTGACGAAATTGACCCATATTTCGAAGTTAAAGAAAGTTGGGATGTAATGGAACGTTTGTATATAGTTAGAGGGATAAATGAGTTGATACTTGTATATATATGATATTTTTTTTATTTTTTTTTTGTCTCTTGTTCATTTTAGATGTTGAGGTTCTTAGTCATTTGTTTTCGAATGATTTTGGGAGTTGAGACATGGGCTACTTTCATACGAGATTTGACCCGTGTGTTGGTGTGTTAGTGTGTTATTGTGTTATGATGAGTTTTGTCGTCTGACGCAATATCTTTGTTGTTTAGGATTTTTTTTGGGGGAGGTACTTAGTATATCGGACCGAACAAGTCTGATCTTTTTTTTCGAGTTGGGAGATCGTATTTGAGTGTTTGGATTTTTTTTTCAGTTTCTTTTTTTTAAATAAAGGGAGCTGTGTTGTGAGTAGTTGTAGTTGTTGAGATCATGAGAGCGATTGCCATTACGTCAATTGCTATTTTGTTGAGAGTTAGTCAGATGTTGCGAAATGTTTGCTAACCGGAGTAGAACTTTCATGTCTTTTACGAGATATGATACCTTTTAGTGTTTGGATAGGATTCTCGAGTATTTTTTTTTGTTGGATAGGTTTTTTTTATGAGTGAGTTCCGTAGAGTTATTGTGCTTAATAGTGAGTTGACTGTGATTATTCTGAGATACAAACTTGGAATTAGTTCACATTGTGAGTGTTTGACTTTTGCATTAGTGGTTTTCTTTGGTTCAGTAACATGAAACCTTTTTGTTATTAGACCTTTTTCGAGTGATCTTTTGGGAGACTCAGTAGTGACATGGGATAGAGTAGAGACCATGTTCATTTTGGGAGATCAATATCAAGGTTCGGGAGTTGATTGTAAGACGAGTTGTACTTTGGTTAGAGAGAGGTGTGTGTGTGACAGTAGTATTTTTCAGTTGCGAGTTGTGTCTGTGGGTGGTTGTGAATTATCATTAGTTCATAGACAGACTCCGACAGAATGTGACTTTAGACAGTTCCTGCGAGATTACCACATTGAGTCCACCAGTACTCTTCCTGCCGTGTTTTTGCAAGGAGTATGCAGTTACAATGTTGTGCCAGAGCAACAAGTCGACGACATTCGTTCATCGAGGGTCCGAGCAGTTCGATTCATCCTGCAGAATCCTGTCTACGGAATTTCTCGTACTTAGCCGTGCTGTATTCAACAGTTCCGAGAAGATAATTATGCGTCATACGCATAACGAGCATTTGGTAGTGGAGGTACCTACAACCAAGGTGCCAATGACGGTTCCACCGTTGGAAGACATTGACGATTCCGTGATGTTCCAGTATCAGGAATATATTATGCCGACAATTTTAATTGTCTTAATAGCTATTTTACTGATAATTCTTGTTGTGGGGGTAGTAAAGCTTATTAGTGTTTGTAAGATTACATGTAAAGGCTCTAAGAACTCAACCCCAATGACTTTGGAAGTGCGTCATGAGAGCAGTCCTTAAAGCTGCAGTGCAGTAGACATTGCTAATTGAGCATAGCTCTATTCTGTTATGTTTTATACATATGTTTTTGTTTTAGTTTGCCGTTAAGGAGAGCGAGACGCTCTTATGTGGTGGCCGAGCTCTATTTCAGAAAATATGGCTGCTACAATTTTAAAGGACACATATATGCATTTCATAGCTTCAATGCTTTAAGATGTGATGAAAGAATTTATGGAGTCAGATGGAAGTAGGTCGAGAGACTCGAGGTAAAATCTTTGTGTTCAACAAATAGTTTGATTCCTCAGCAATATTGCCGGTCAAGTGATCTTCCGAAGTGTTATGTATATTCGTGAGTACGTGCGTTAATTTGATCTAGATTGTGCCAAAATCTGCCCTAAAAGTGAGTTTGATCGTTCATTAACGTGATAGAACTGCAGTTGTCTCCAGACGTAGCTGTTTTTTGAGAAAATTGAAGGATTTTTTTCCAGGCTTTGAATCAGAATATTCAGATAAGATGTCTGTGGACAGATGTCTGTGGACAGAGTGGACAGTGTGGACTGTTTGGAATGGAACATGTGGTAGACTGGTTTTGACATGACTAGTTATTGATTTGGGAGTATGTGTGAGTTTGGATATTTTCAGGCTATTAGCCATAGTGAGACTTCTTTAATCAGAAGTGTTTTACAGTTCAGAGTTTAGTTATCTAACTCGATATTTCATTTATTATGCATTTTAATCTTTGCTTTGTTTTATTCGTTTCTTGTTGGGTTATTTGAATAATAAACCTATTTTTGTAGAAACTATTGCGTTTCTTTAAATGGTCCATTTAATCGATTTGGTGAGAATGAGTGCGATTCGGTGGGTGAACTTCGGAAAACGATGAGAGAGAGAGAGAGAGGCGATACACAGAGAGAGAGAGAGAGAGGTGATACACGGTGAGAGAGAGAGAGAGAGAGAGAGAGAGAGAGGAAAAAGATGTAGATGTAAGTGTTGCCGTGAGCGAACGTTCATACGCCTCCGTTTCATGAATAAAGATCGTTGGAGCACGTTACGTACACTTTCAAAAGAGTGTTAATTCTGTCCTTGTTACATATTTGGTCTGCATCTGATGTATTTGGTCTATATCTGACGTGTTTCTCGGAATGTGAATAGTTAACAGCGTCCTGGAGTTCCATAATGTTTTTCTTCAGTCCCGCCCTCCCCTGAGAAAAACATCTCTTGCTAATTGAGTCCTTAACTGTTTTAACAAAGCTATCAAAGACTGTATGCAAACATATATTAAAACAAGTTATCCCCTGTACGTTTAATAGATGTTTGTTGCAACGGCCACATTTACGTCTTAGCTTGTTTCTTTTTCTTGAAATATGGGCATTTTTCTACTGAAAGTAATATTTTCATGAAAGCTAAGCTTAAAACTCTCCACTTTGTAAAATTTTAAGCTGTTGCCTTACAGTTTACGACATTGATGATACATACTTGTCTAAATTAATTTCTGGAGAAATCAACAAATGTGAATATCAATAAGTATATGCTTAGAGTTATGAGGTCATGCTTCTTGACAGAAGAATGTTGTCATTATCAGTTCATTGTCTTCAATTCCTCATGGTCTGACTTTAGACGTCAAGTAGGTACTATTGATTGATTGTTTTTCTAGAAAATTTTCAGTCAAACTTCATTCTAAGTTTTAGCTTATATTATTCAATATTCTGTCTTCCCCAAACTCTTTTTTTTGGCCATATGATTTGTAATGGATTTGTCAGTGCTTCTCAGTTCACAAGGGTCTGCAGTGTTCACTTTAGGTGTACATATATTTTTTATATTGTTTTTAATTAGTTAGTATTATGGTATCTTCCTCTGGTATATTATTTCACACTTTTCACACCTTTCACTCACTTTTCATAGCATTATGTAGACCCTAAGAAATATTTCTATGTAGCAATAAAAAAAACATTTCTGTGTATAATGATAAAATGTTTGATTGAAAATAATTGCTTTGTCCGCGTTGCGTAATCCATAGTCAACTTTTTCTTGTGTGGGTCAAGTGTTGAATAAGAGTGTTGTCTAGCATTCACCAATATTCAGTTCAGAGAAAAAGATTTTGCTGAAAAGTTTTCTATTTGTTAAAGTTACAAAACACGAAGAACACAATTTTAATGTCAATATCCTTTCACACTAGCACATAAGCACAAGAAGGTGGGAATTACACTGAAAGCCTAATGTTGGTAAGTTTCTTTATATTAACCTGGCCTTATGCCAGTTTAGGTCCATGCCCAGAGACTACCCGTGGTGATTGATAATGCATCAGAGATGACTATTGTAGACCTCTTGATACGGATTTGCCAAACTAAAGAAAAATACGAAGGTGCCATGGACCATGCTTATGAGGGGCTTGTTCTTGGGAGGGCGAGGCCCAGTAAACATGCGCTGATTGGCTGGCAGGTTGCTGCTAAGATCTGGCTAGTGGTCACACCCTCTCCTAATATTTGTTTCAACAATATTTTCAGCGCTGAATAACTCACAGGTCCCAGCGCTTGGCCTTTGGCCTTAAATTTATATTCTAATTCCAGTGAAGGCTATGTTGTGATGCAAATTTTGGAGCTATTTTCGAGACTGACACTGTTATTCGAAGTCACACTCAAATAAAATAATAATAATAATAATAATAATAATAATAATAATAATAATAATAATAATAATAATAATAATAATAATATGTATATATTTTCTTTTGTCAGTTGGTAAGCTTACCCATACAGGCAAATGACGATTGTCTCCAAGGGAGCCACTCCTGAATACATTTGCTGAGGATAATCTGTTGTTCACTCTGAGCGTTCGACCTGAGATCTCGCCGTTTGTCATCAAAGATTATTTCTAAGCCATGGCGTGTTGTCTCAGAACTCCTTTGGCGATAACTGTCGATATATTTCATGGTCAGAGTCTGAAGAAGAAGAGGAGGAGGAGGAAGAAAAAAAGGAAGAATTATTTCAGTATTATTTTACATGTGGTATCTCTCTCTCTCTCTCTCTCTCTCTCTCTCTCTCTCTCTCTCTCTCTCTCTCTGTGTGTGTTAGTGTGTATGTGTGTGACAAGCACACCTGTTCACCCGCGTTTCTCTCGCTGGGGTCTCTTAGCTGACATGTGAGGTGCATTGGGAAGCTTGTAAAGTGGAATGGGAGACTTGAGGTGCAATGGGAGACTTATGAGGTGCAATGGGAGACTTGTGAGGTGCATTGGGAGACTTGTAAGGTGCAATGGTAGAATTGTGAGGTGCACTGGGATACTTGTGAGGTGGAATGAGAGACTTGTGGGGTGCATTGGGAGACTTGTCAGGTGCAGTGGGAGACTTGTCAGGTGCATTGGGAGACTTGTAAGGCGCAATTACTGTCTTGTAAGGCGCAAAGGTAGAATTGTGAGGTGCACTGGGATACTTGTGAGGTGGAATGGGAGAATTGTGAGGTGCATTGGGATACTTTTGAGGTGGAATGGGAGACTTGTGAGGTGGAATGGGAGACTTGTGAGGTGGGCTGGGAGACTTTTGAGGTGCAGTGGGATACTTGTGAGGTGGAATGGGAGACTTGTGAGGTGGGCTGGGAGACTTTTGAGGTGCAGTGGGATACTTGTGAGGTGGAATGGGAGACTTGTGAGGTGCACTGGGAGACTTGTGAGTTGCAATTACAGACTTGTAAGGAGCAATGGGAGAATTGTGAGGTGCACTAGGAGACTTGTGAGGTGCTCTGGGAGACTTGTGAGGTGCATTGGGATACTTGTGAGGTGGAATGGGAGACTTGTGAGGTGTATTGGGGTATTTTTGAGGTGGAATGGGAGACTTGTGAGGTGCAGTGGGAGACTTTTGAGGTGCAGTGGGATACTTGTGAGGTGGAATGGGAGACTTGTGAGGTGCACTGGGAGACTTGAGTTGCAATTACAAACTTGTAAGGAGCAATGGGAGAATTGTGAGGTGCACTGGGAGACTTGTGAGGTGCTCTGGGAGACTTGTGAGGTGCATTGGGATACTTGTGAGGTGGAATGGGAGACTTGTGAGGTGCATTGGGGTATTTTTGAGGTGGAATGGGAGACTTGTGAGGTGCACTGGGAGACTTTTGAGGTGCAGTGGGATACTTGTGAGGTGGAATGGGAGACTTGTGAGGTGCACTGGGAGACTTGAGTTGCAATTACAAACTTGTAAGGAGCAATGGGAGAATTGTGAGGTGCACTGGGAGACTCGTGAGGTGCATTGGGAGACTCGTGAGGTGCACTGGGAGACTTGTGAGATGCACTGGGAGACTTGTGAGGTGGAATGGTAGACTTGTGAGGTGCACTGGGAGACAGCCGAAAAAATGGAAGCCTCTTTTCAGTTGCCCTCAGATTAAATATCGTAAGAAAGCTTTATTTGAATTTTATTCCAAATAACTAGTTACATTGCGGTTGACTTTAGACTTTTAAATAATTTGACCAGTCCGGACATGAAGCGTGGAAACAAAGTTTTGCATCACACGCAGACGGAAGTTCAGAAATTTCACGCAGAGATGATGTCGCCAGTTCACGTGATGTATTCGTCATTCTGTAATGGAAATTCAACTTAAAGCAACGAGAAGATATCAAAATGAAAACCTTGTGTGTCAAGTGCATTACAAAATTTTGAGATGGGAAATTAAATCAAAATGAAAACCTTGTGTGTCAAGTGCATTACAAAATTTTGAGATGGGAAATTATTTCATAAAAATGTTTTTGATACCATTTATTTTTGTTAATTATTTACGATTAATTGGTGCCTTAAAGGGCCGTTATGTGAAATTACGACGAAGTGGAAAATAAAAAAAAAGAGGAAAAACATTTTGTCGTTAATGGAATGCAATATGGCAGAGTTTTGTATTGCAGTTTAACTGGTTTTTGTTGATTTTTACAAATTTCAGATTACGTAGAATGACGTCATTTGTAGTATGAGAAAATTTGTACAATTATTCATTGCACTCCAAAAAAAACGATTATTTAATATTTCTTTCTATTGTTTTTATATAAACATCAAATTTTACTTTTTTATGTAAAGCTCCTAGTAAAATTACTGATGAAGATTAAATCGATTTCCAAAAACTTGAACATGATGTTTCAGTCACTGCTTTGAAAGGGAGGCTCACAGAAAACGACTTTTGTACAATCGTCGCTGTCAGTCACTATTTAAACGAAATTGAACTTTATTTGAAAGTTGTATAGAGAGCGCGTATTTCCCGGAAGCGACCAGAATTATAAGAAATATGTACAGTATGTATTGGTTGGTGACTACTCTTTTGTACATTATAGATACGCGGAAGAGCATTTTATAAGATAAGATGACGTTATTGTAAATTTGATGAGGATAAAATGTGCAATGTTGACACATTTTATCCTCATCAAATTATTTGGGCTTTCATAAATTTCATATTTGTATCTCATTACAAATTGAAACCCATAGAAGTTTATATATATATATATATATATATATATATATATATATATATATATATATATATATATATATATATATATATATATATATATATATATATAATGTATGCGTGCGCGCGCATGTGTAAGTGTGTACTAACGTAAACGCTGTGCCAGCTTTAATTACTTCGTGCGCAATCCCTATTTTTCTGTATGAATCGATTCCTCCATTATTTAACGTCAAAAGGAAAGTTTTATGATCCAGAAAAAGAATCGAGTTCTCTCCATTTCTCCGTAACTCAGACGAGGCTGTTTCAACGATCATGAGACTTCCTCAGTAAGTAATGTGACCAAAGTTTAAAATTGACTAGTTTTTATTACAACTTGCAAAGAAAAGTTTTGGTAATCTAAGTTAAGTATACCTTAGTTTAACCAGACCACTGAGCTGATTAATAGCTCTCCTAGGGCTGGCCCGAAGGATTAGACTTATTTTACGTGGCTAAGAACCAACTGGTTACATAGCAACAGGACCTACAGCTTATTGTGGAATCCAAACCTCATGATAGCGAGAAATGAATTTCTATCACCAGAAATAAATTCCTCTAATTCTTCATTGGCTGGCCGGAGACTCGAACTTGGGCCTAGCAGAGTGCTAGCCGACAACTCTACCGACTCATCCAACAAGGAACTATCTTCATCTAAGACACAGCCTCTGATTGGATGTTAGGCCAGGTCTGTAAACCTTGTTTGAGGCCCAATCCCCCACCCTCTCTCTCTCTCTCTCTCTCTCTCTCTCTCTCTCTCTCTCTCTCTCTCTCTCTCTCTCCTCACACACACACACACACACACACACACTACGTTCGTTATCGGAATCTGTCCAATCTTGTAAATGAGAATTAGTGTTTATTATAGAAAACATTTGAAGAGTAACCAGTTTAAAGAACACCGCTGAGTGTATCCAAAATTCCGTACATTTTATAACGTCATTTGTTAGGCACCGAGAGTGTGTCACACTAATCCCTGTTATAAATAAACGGTTGCCTCACCTATTACTTATGAACAGCAAACTGCTAAAAATAAAACTAAAATACTTCAGCTGGGTTACAGAGCGAACCCAAAAGATTGCCCCCTCGACTTGGGACTACCTTGACGTGGTGAGGGGGCTCTTAAATGCCAGGAATTTATTCCCGGGTTTGAGTCCAAGAGTCCCATACATCATTATATATTTCATTGGATTAATTTTATGGAATTTTCCACTTTTGCTAAAATTTATTGGACCTGATAAATAGGAAAAGATATCATAGCTGGGATAGGGTTTATATCCGAAGCTAAATAGTGGGAATTGTGGTAGGACCATCAACTACCCGATAATGTTTGGACCTGAGAGATATCAGATTAGTAACTCAAGGGCGGAACTATTCTTTAGGACTGGACCACGGATTCCAGGGGTGTCTGGGTCTGGGGATAGGACTCGGCATTCTATCCGGTTTGCTCAAGATACAATTAGGGTGGGGATGATTGTATTCTTGTAATACCCTCAGTCCTAGCAAGCGGGTTTGGCTTACACTTGGGCCACTCTAATCATGTTGTGCCGTCCCCTGTTAAAAGGGTAGGGACGCCAACATTTTGGAGTCGTTCTCACTTGTGCCATTGGTCTAAGAATAAACTGTATGAAAGGCCAATGATATCTTTTTAGGGTTTTCAGGTTTTTTTATTCATTTTCTTATCCGATCCTTTATGACAAATAGAAATAAAGAATTTAGTTCCTTTGGGCCCCCTTCATTGATACTGTTTCCGCACAGTTGATGACCGCTTTAACCTCCACAGACAATCTTTGTCGGGAAAAATCAAAAACTTTCCAGCGTAATTACACAGAAACCCTATGCCCTAGTACAGGGCAAAGGGAAATTGAGCAGAAATGTATGTGAAATAGGGCCAGGAATATTTGAAACTTCTTATGATAAATATTTAATTTTAATCTGGGAGAATGTAGTTGCGATATTTTTAGTGTGTACAAAGACATTATAAAGTGTTGTGGCCGTGAGCCCAAGCTATCATCTGAAGATCAAGGAAAACTGACGGTAGAATCGTCCCCAGCAAAA
The DNA here is from genome assembly GCF_040412425.1 of Macrobrachium rosenbergii. Taxonomy (NCBI): domain Eukaryota; kingdom Metazoa; phylum Arthropoda; class Malacostraca; order Decapoda; family Palaemonidae; genus Macrobrachium; species Macrobrachium rosenbergii. Next base: position 15,677,199 of record NC_089785.1, on the reverse strand, counting down.
GAAAGTGAAAGATTGAAAGCATTATCTCATCTCGGAGGAGTTAAAGTAGAATGTGCAGTACATGCTTTTTGGAATTACTCCAAGGGAATGATGTGCACCCCAACTGATGATGTACTCTGAGGAGAAGCTAGCAGAAGAATTAGAAGATCAATGCATGATAAGAATTGAAAAAAAAATGAGGAGGATAAATGTAGCCTTAGTTCCACTTCCAAATTTAATTATTACATTCAGTTCTATAGATTGCGTAATATAATAAAAGCAGACTGGTTATGTTTTAAGGTTAAGTAGCATATCCCAAGACTGAGGAGATGTTTTCATTGTCAAGAATTTGGACATATGTTAGGGTCTTGTAGGCAGAAGGTACAAGGCAAGCCTGCCACATGTGTTAAATATAGTGAACCAGAGCATGGTGTATGTAGTAAGGAAGCGAGATGTATACATTGTGGAGAAAATCATCCATCATCTTCGCTTTGCTGCGATGTGTACATCATGGAAAAAGAAATCCAAACATTTAGGGTAGCTGAGAGGCAAAAGAGAGAGTATTGAATCAGTATGTTAGACCTGGAACATTCTTTTCCAGTGTTGCTGCCAACCAGAGAAGACTGTAAATGGTATCAGAGTTAATGCAAATAAAAAATCAGTGACAACCTGTTCCTCTGCCTCTTTGGAGACTGTGCCAATGGTGTCTGGCATTCCTACCTCTTCAGAGGCATTGCCAGTGATTTCTGATACCCCTGCCTCTTCAGAGGCGGTGCCAGTGATTTCCAATACTCCTCTGCCTCTTTGGAGGCAGTGTCAGTTATTTCTGGCACTCCTGCTTCTTCGGAGGTGTCACCAGTAATTTCTGGCACTCCTGCCACTCTGGAGGCAGTGCCAGATGTACCTGGCACTCCCACCTCTCTGGAGGCTGTACCAGCTTTACCTTGTGTGTCGACTTCTTTGGAGGCTGCACCAGCTATGGCTGATATTCCTGCCTCGTTGCAGGCTGTATTTTTGTCATCTGGTGCTTGTGTCTCAGTGGATCTTGCAACAGCTGTAAATGGTGCTTCTGATGCTTTGGAGGATGTATCAATGTCTGACCCTCACACACCTCTTCAGGCACCTCCAGATTTGTCTGGTGTTCCTGAGACTGACAATCCTCTGAAAAGGGAGGCAAGCACAAACAATTGGTCTCCTTCCGGAAAAATGAAGGAGCAAGGCAGCATGCTGAAAGTTCTCAACGGAGGCTACAATTTAACAGCCTCAAAAGGAAAGTAAAATTCATTTTGTATGTTCATAATGACACCCCACAAAATCATGTTAGTATCCAATCCACATCGCAGGTGATGGGTGTACAGATCTATTCATTAAGAAAATATACAGTATGCTCTCTCTGTCTACCACCTATTGAAGTCTTCCCTATTGATGAATTTAAATCCCTTATTCATCAGGTACCACTTCCCTTTATTATTCTGGGAGATATGAAATAGTAGTAGCCCTCTTTGGGGTGACAACATCACCAATCAAGGAGGAAGGTGCATTTGTTCCATCATAGAGTGTGAAAATGTAGGAATCCTCAACACTGAGGAGTCTTCACATGTTCACGTTCAAACAAGGACATTATCAGCAATTGATTTATCTATATGCAGTGGTGACTACCGTATTTAAATGGAGAGCTATAAATGATAGATTTACCAGTGATAATTTTCCAATAGTGTGAGTGTAGCCTCAAATCCACCATCTTCAAGGCTACCTAAATGGAACATTGGTAAAGCTGATTGGGCATCATTCCTGGAACACAACGCATGACTTTCCCAGTGTAGACGATTCTCAATGACTTTTTAAATACAATTATCCTCTTGGCTGGTCTTTGATCTATACCTAGGACTTTGGGCATATTTATCTGTCGATCAGTTCCCTGGTGAACTCGTAAATGCCAGGAAACTCACAGAACTATGAGATCAGCTTTCACCAAATACCACCGACGAAAATGTAAGTATTACTGCGTTGAATTTCGAAAAGCAAGAGCTAATTTTTGCATGGAAATTAAAAAAGCACAAAAGGAATCTTGGACAGTTTTCATATCTTCACTAGATTCGAAAACGCCTCTTTTTAGTTTGGAAGAGAGTTATGAAAATAGAGGCAAATTTGGTCCTTGTCAACCTCCAGTTATCAAGATCAGTGGTTGTGAGGTAGTAGACCCCCTTGTTAGTGGGAAATGAGTTTGCTAATCATTTTGCTAATGTTGCAAAGAAAAGCAAGTGGATAAGTTCAAATATTTAGGTACTTATTTAGATAAGGATGGTTCTCTGAGCACATAATCTATGGAAAGATTAAAAAAAACTCATCAGGCAATGGGAATGCTTAAAAATATATGGAATAATAGCAATTTTTCTGTGAACAAAAATCAAAATTTATAAGGTAATGGTTAGGAATATTTTGATTTATGGGTTTGAGTCATGGTACAGTGCAGTGACTTCGGATAATAAATTCTTAGCATTTGAAAATAAGGCTCACAGAAGAATATTAAGCATTCATTGGAGGGATAGGATATCAAATAACAGAATCAGAGAAGTAAGGGGTACAGCCAGTCGATGAATATGTTAGGTTCTCATGCTGGAAGTAGCAAGGCTATGTGTAGAGAAGACAGAGAATAGTACGAGATACACCAGGTTGGGTTGCCCTTGGTAGAAGAGGTAAAGGTAGGCCAAAGGGGGCGTGTTTTAGGACAATCAGGCGGGAAGTAGGAGACGAGTGTTAAGGAGACCTTGAGGAATTAGCCCAGGACAGAATGTGGTGGCGTGAGTTCATCGAGGCCTTATGAATCCTCGTGGATGACACAGGAAATGATTGATTGATTGCAAAAATGATGACAGACCCTATTCAGCTTAAAGAAGGCTACTGGAACAGGCCAAATTGATTTTAATACATCAAGAAATGAACACTATGAGAGAATTTGAATCAACCTTTGTTATGGACCGAGTGGCTCGGCCCGTAAGAAAAAAAAAAAAAAAAACACAGGATCTTTATAGATGGAAAAACTATTGGGGCTGCTCTGGCTAATCGACAGCTCGCACACACAAAGAAGGAGGAATAAACAAAATACAGGAAATTATTATAAAAATAGATTTATTAATATTAAACTTAATAAAAGTCTATAACAAAAAAGAATGCCATAAAAATGAGCCAGGTCCGGGCCACGAAACAAAAAATAAAGCAATATTACTTTATATCCCAAAGAAGAAGTACCAGCAGCAGTCGATACAAAAAAAAAAAAGCCATCTCCAGCGAAGTCCACCAACTAACGACAACAGGCCGTATTATCACGACGTCCTGCTGCCGTCTCGCCAAAATACAAAGGACACGGGGCCACTGCACCCGAGCCAAAACCGCCGACAGGGTCTCCACCTGCGGCCAACAAACAACCATCTTCGTTGGTGCGCTGCTCCAGCCTGGGCCCAAACACCGGCTGCCCAAGAAACGTCCTCAAAGTCGAACTGCTGCTGGTACTCAAAAGTTCTCATCCCCAAGAGAACAACCCGTTCGCTACTGCTGCCCGAACCTGACTAAAAAATTGGCGCCACGCCACCACATACGTCAACAATCCTGTGAAAATAAGAGGGGAGGGAGAGGATTAGCCAAATAAACAAACAGGTAACTACCGTACCGCCCATAGAACCACCAAAGATCCTAACAACCTTGAATAAATGTAATGAATCAACTCCTAGACTTGATGATATAACATATTCAATGATTAAACATACCCCTGAAAATACTAGACTTTTCATATTAGCCTTATTCTGAAAATACCAAACTTTTCATATTAAGCCTTATTAACAGAATTTTCTAAGAACATATCTTCCCTAAGCTTTGGGAGATGTTAAAATTACTACCATTTGTGAAACCAGGAAAACACCCATTCAAGACAGAGAATTGTCGTCTATTGCACTGACTTCTTGTTCGTGTAAGAACATGAAAAAATGGTGAACGCACGTTTGATGTGGCACTTGGATCGTGGTAAATATCTGTCGCCTGCTCAGTGTGGTTTTCGAAGTATGCACTCCACAACTGATGCATAGTTCGAATGGAATCTTCAATATGTGAAGCTTTTGCTAATAAGCAGCACCACATCACTTTTCTTTGATCTAGAGAAGGCTTATGATACAACATGGAGATATACTGTAGAATTTTGAGGGTCCTTTTGTATGTAACTTGAGAGGCAATTTGCCTCTTTTTGTCAAGGCACTTTAAATAAAAAAAAAAAATTGGTTATTTCAGGTTCAGGTTGTAGCAACAACGTCAGATGTATTCAATCAAGAAGGAGTACCACAGGGAAGTGTTTTAAGTGCAACTTTGTTCGCCTTAGCAATCAGTGGGGTTTCCAATCAGCTCAGTGGTCTGGTTAAACTAAGGTATACTTAACTTTATCAGATACAATGCCACGAAAACCACATTGGTATCGAACATGACCCCCCCAAAGTGAATTTTGTATCGCGAGTGTTCCTACACAAATCATGATGTGAACCGTTGGCTTTTTAAGATATACTGGAAGATATTGGAGCAGTGACTGCAGAGCAAGACTAAACTTCCAAAAGTGTGTCATCACCTTTTCGCAGAATCAAGTGCTGCCATTTTGTTGTGGAAACAAAAGTTCCCAGATGGCTGACGGGCGCTGCGTGAGGTAAAGGAAAGGTAATGAGATTATTTGAGAACCTTCTCGTTTTTGTGTCGTATGTTCGTTCTTGTCTCAGTATCACTGATATTTTATCATTTTGCTTGTGATGAAACGGCATATGAAATTTTAATTGCCAGCAGGATTAAGTCAGTTGATAAAAATCCGCGTTGCATCCACTGATATAAACAGATAACACTTAATTCTCACATCAAGTATTTAGACATTCTGTTTTCCCTCATTTCGTGATGAAGTGACCCTTATAAGTATGCCTGAAAGGGACCTGCGAAATAGTGAGAGAGAGAGAGAGAGAGAGAGAGAGAGAGAGAGAGAGAGAGAGAGAGTCCCTTACATATGATGCCAGCACACAAAAAGTCCACCTTCAAAAATTTCTTGGAAAATGTAGAGTACTGCGCTTCCCGCTGTTCAGAATAAAGTTTTTGTTGTTCTGTCACGGAATCCAAACAAATGCAATTTCGAGAATACTCTCCACATAATAGTTTACTTAATTTCCGAGTAATGTTTCTACTGAATCTCTTACAGATTTAGAGTTTATAAGGGTCATTCTGCTCTATTCTACGCTTTTTTAAATGTTACATTTCTGTTTTCCAGCACTTTGTCAGCTTTTTAAAAGAGTGAGCTTTGTGGTGAAGGGATATAATTTAGTGAAACCGAACTCATTGTCGTCAATTTCTCCGAAAATTTATTCATTTTGATTAGATGAACAAAGCTTGTCTCAATGAAATAAAGGTGGCAACTAAGAGTTCTCCTTTATAATTCAAGGGATTTTTTTAGTGTAAAATAAATGCGGAAAAGTAAATTTATTTTAAAAGTAAAATTCATACGTTTGCGATACTTAGGCAAAACAAAAGCCTTTTTGGAAAAGTGTCATTACTATTCGAGTGTGCAAATGATCTGTCCTGTCGGTGAGGATATTTTCTTTTTATTTATTTTTTTTTTTTTGCTGACCTTAAACCTTGGACAAATTAACAGTCTGAAATATCCTTATTTTCGCCTGACAAAAATGTATTATTCTCCTCCTAACTTTGTAACCTTGAAATTCCCGAATAAAAAGCGCAGGTTGCATTTGTATTTGTGCTTTTAAATTCAGCATAAATCTTAGGAGCATTTTTGCTCAGCATCAAAGGGTTATATATACGCTATTTTTGGTTGCTTTGACAAAAAAAAAAAAAAAAATCAGAAAAGAAATAATTAGAAAAGACAGAAAGGTGTCATGTCTGGGTTGGCAGAGGAAGTCACTAAGAATTGGCAGAAAGTAAAATTGTTGGAGTGGCTGAACAGCAAGACGGAAGAGAGGAAGCGAGAACAGAGTTAAAGTCATAGGTCAGAGAGTGGGTGCAACTAGGGGCCGGAGGGACGCTGCAAACACCCTCTAGTAATGCCTACAGTGCACCACCACCTAAGGGTAAGATTGCTGATGTGTTCGCGATATTCCTGGACTGGGTCAGTAGTTGAAGTGAGTCTTGTGGGGTGAAAGGCGCCGTCGGAATCAGAGTGACAGAAGTCTGAGGCTGCATAATGAGACAGAAGGTTTGGCAAAGGGAAAAGCGATATTTGAAAAGCAGGTGCGGAATGGAAGAAATAATCGTGTGGAGGTATGAAAGTGGATGAATAAGGAGTGTGAGTAACGGAAATAAAAGAGTAAATATGCGAAGGAGCACGTTGTCATGCAGGGAGGAGGAGAAGGAGTAAATAAAACTCGACCAGAACAAGAAGAATGAACTTAATAATCAAAGTATCCGTACGTATTTTTTTGGTTATCCAATAATTATAAATACCCGATATGGAATGTTTGGTGCAAATATGTTTCTATTTGTCTTCTTATTAACAATATATTGGAATGCCGAAAAGAAGCAGGAGAAAGTACTTGGAAAAAATTGATTTGAATCTGCTAGATATAGTATTCCAGGCACCTTCAGCGGTAATGGACAGATCGATAAAATCCAGGAAGAGTAAAGTCAATAAGATTACAATTACAGTATTTATGTGATGCTATTTTGGACTAACCTCTCTCTCTCTCTCTCTCTCTCTCTCTCTCTCTCTCTCTCTCTCTCTCTCTTCATTGTTATTATCGAAATAATATCCATGGGAAATTTATTATTGTTATGATCATCATGATCATTATATCCTATAATTTTCATTATGAATGAGTTGCATCCAAAATCAGTCTGTTACCACATGACATTTTTGCTAACTTTTGCTCTTAAGAGGGAAGTTTGCCCACAGCCATGTTGGTCATGAATGCTAATACTTACTGGAACTTCGCCGATACAGCGGGAAAGTTTGGGGAAATATTACGTTGCCAATGGCGTAGTTCACCCAGAGGTTTTTCTGACCAGCGCATGAAACTGTAGGTCTGGAGTGATGGTCTTGAGACACGAGCACTTTTTCTCTAATGCAACGCCGACAAAACTTTTCCTTGCATGAACGATCCTGGAAAAAATCCTTTTGATTTTAGAGTTTATGATACTAATTTTCTAAGGATCTGCTGTCAATTTCGAAAATTTGGATTGAAACGACTTGCTTTCCTGGAAGCCCACAAGTATTAAACAGCATGTGGCTCATGCACGTACACACACACACAGGGCGTTATTTCAGATTTTTGTTGGGGCCGGGAGGAGGTGGGGGGGCGGTTTGGAGGCGAAGTGAGCCTAATGAGCTGGGTGTTTTTATTTTGATATATTTTATGTGCTTTTTGAAGCCACATGAGCAAGGTATATCAGCAAAAATTATATACTCCCGCTACTATTTATTTATCTCATCATCACTGGTAGCTAGTAGACAGACAATCAAGAAACGTAATATTTCGAGAAATTTCATATATTTATGATTGCACATTTGAAAAGAAAACATGACTTTTTTCACATTTTAATGAAAATATACTTTTTATAAATCTTATTATAGTGCCATCAGCTGGCAATGCCAGGCATTAATGAAAATTATGAAAACTGCATCATTAGTGCAATGGAATTTATATTATGATTATGAAATAAAATAATGTTGATAATTTGAGTACCATAATGACAGTAAAATAATATGAAAGTAGTAATGTTGATGATTTGAGTACCAAAATCAAAATAGAATAATGTAAGATTTTTTAATTACATTCCTATACAGAATTCCCAATGGGTACCGACGGTGTCTCCCAAATCAACTGACTTCTGACTTAATTAACCATATGTTTTTCTGTGGCCATCAACAAGTAAGATAGCCGGCCATCCCCAGTTGTTGTTCGCAGGTAGTTCTTCTTTACATGTTTTAACACAGAAAAAACCCTCTCATTACTAACAGTAGTGCCTTGAATGATAAACAAAATTTTAAGGATAGTTAGCAACTCAGACAAGGCAACTGGTAAGGTTTTTAGAGCAGCGTTCATCATCGAATAGGTCCTCTTGTTTCATTTGTTCTAAGAACACCTTTGCAGAATGAGTCTGTGAAACCAAGAGGACTGTATCAATGTGTGCACTTTAATGCTTTTGTGAACAGAGTTAGTTTTCCTCATCAAGGAATTGCTTTGATTGACAGTGAAATGCAGAGAGAGACTGAAATAAATCTCTTACTGCTGAACCTGCGTTCAAATTCGCCAGTGCACTTATCCATTATTGGCAAAATAGAACTCTGTCTTAAAATGTTGTTTTAGATTGATATTCTGAGAAAGTACCAATTGCCCTTGTCGCTTCCCAAGTGTACTGGTTGTGAGATACTCTTTCAGTCTGTTTGATGCTTGTTTATTCTCTTGCTGCAAGCTGATCCCACAGTGGCACTTACCTCTGGTACATCAATTCCAAGTTTTCTAGCAAACTCTTGTGCCTCATCATACAACTTCTCATATTCTCTGTCAGTTCTCATATTTACCAGATTTGTTTTTGTTGTCGCGATTCGATCTACAGTCCTTTCTCTTGAAGCTGCTCTGACAGACAATTTGTTTGCATGAACACTTTTCTGTAACAAACAGACAAACTATGAATCTCCAAGATTCCATTCTTGACTTTAGGCCCGATGCTTCCATAGAAGCTTCATTATGACTCGGATAGAGAATTTAGTACTGCCAGAATAGCTTCATATCGAACACAGAATTTTGTAAATAATCCTGTACCAATAGAACCATCTGGTTGCAACTGTTCTTTCTAAGTCTACTACCTGTTTTCCAAGATCCTTCTGTAATTTAACAAAAAGCTAATGTCTTGAGTTGCTGTTTGAAATGAAGTTATACAAAGTCTGTATGGTCGAGAAGAAATCTGGGGTGGTGAGGGGGGCAAGTTGATTTGCCCTCCCAGCCCCCCCTAAATGACGCCCCTGTACACACACACACACACACACACACACACACACACACACACACACACACACACACAGCTTTATACTTTGATACGCCTACCATAGATGTAGAAAATTCACCTTACTTTGCAAAAGGAGCTACAGTATCGCTTCAGAGCTGTCTTGTTTCGAATCTATCCATCAGCAGAGTAGAAAAATAAACGGAATTTCTCTCTCTCTCTCTCTCTCTCTCTCTCTCTCTCTCTCTCTCTCTCTCTCTCTCTCTCTCTCTCTCTCTCTCTCTCTCTCTCTCTCTCTCATTTTTTTCTTTCAGCCTCAGGTTAACACGAACGCAGTATTAATGAATTCAGATTGTTTTGTTTTCCTGGACTCTCCATAATATAAATTCTCCGCAGGTACACAGATCTGATTCTCGGTTTTGACCTAAATGTTCCAAGTGACATTTTCTTTGCTTTTTTTGCTTTGCTTTTCCGTCATACAACGAAAAAAATAGGTTTAGTTTCTCTGCCCTATCTTACAGTTAAAGATAGGATTCAGTTCGTCCACTACATTCAAGGACACAACTTAAAGGGATTCAGTATGTCCACCATGTTCCGCAGACCACAGTTTCGATATTGGTGTCTGAAGTCTATTGCAAATCGAAGAATCAAATATATGCATAATTGTTTTTTTACAGCAGCAGTATGACTTAGATCCTCACGGATTCCAAATCAGGTTCGTTATGCAACATCAACACCATGAAACAAAAGTCTCTTTTATTCCCGAGTCATAAAGAGAAGAGGCATTGCCCGGGAAAAAATATTAGATTCATACACCAGCGGAATATCGATGCGGGAACGGAAAGGGAAACGAACGTTCTCTCCTGACCTCCTTGTTCTCTGTGGTGGCCTGTCAGAGGCATTGACAAAAGTCGGCTGGCTGGCAGTTCTACCCCAGCACAGATAACAAGGCGACAGACGAGACAGGACGACTTTCTCTGTTATAAAGCTGCAAGGAGTCCCGTTCAGTACTTAGAACCCACAAGCGAGTTGAATCAGGGTTTGAAATGCCTCAAGGTTCGAGAGGTTTGGTTGCCAAAGATAATAGACAGAATCTGGTCCTAAGATATGATAAGGTTAATTAACGCAACAACGAGATATGAGAATTATCACCGGGTTCCTAGAGGTTTTCATTTTCGAAAGCGGGTGACAGGATAATGGTAACAGAAAAACATATGTACTTCAAATGGGCTTGTTGCTATATATATTTTTTTTAAATAATACGTAATTCTTCGTTTATGATAACTTTACTCTCCCAGTTTTTTATTTACCATTTCCTCAGTTGTTTCAGCAACTGAGGAAATGGTAAATGGTCGGCAATCCTTTGAAACACAGATGATATGATTATTTATTCTCTCATGAGATCTCGCTTCAACCTGAGACCAAGCAGTCCTGAATCACTCCCTCAGCTTCAGCGGACATCTTCATCATCTGGAATTTGGGCATTCAATATTGGCAGGTGTTCACTAGATAGAATGCTGACATTTTCTTTCATTTCCATAACAGAAATTGTTTGCATTAAAATTGATGGCATCAACAGTCATATTTTTTGTCACATTCATTAGCATATGCTTCACGTAAATCGCGCCCAAAGAAAAGATAACCAGCAAAGAACTCGTTAACTTCAATAAGATTCATGTGGCTGAATTTGGCCATTTCGATCATGCATTTTCCTGTGAATTCAGCTCTTAATCGTTGAGGGTCGAGATAACGAGTGAATGCAGCAGTTGTCATTCTTTACGACGTTGAGTAGGGGTGTCAGTTCACAAATTATAATTAAATAAGTCCCTCAATAGCACCGAATAATGGGCAGTATACGACCGGTGTTTATATCATCACTTACAACGCGATAGTTTTTATAATAGTAAGGAAAATAAATTTTAAACCGTTCTAATTGATATATGAGTATCATTGGAATATGCATAAAAACAATCTCTGACATTTGAAAGCAAATCCTTGTCGAGTATTCATTTTACAGGATCAAAAACTGGGTCTTTTTGAGAGTTTTAAGTGAAGGCCTGGTAATTGGGGTCATGACGACAGACATAGGGGTGAAAAAAAGTGTATTATCGCCTCTACGGGTCCCGTCCCACGTGCTCCTCTTGTCACTCAGCTGGTTGGGTGACTGGAAGGAATGCCAACAGTAATGACTCTCTCTCTGGCTATTCCTGTTTTATCGCTATTATAATTTTTGGTATTTAATGAACTTAATACTTACCTGTATCAGTGTAAAAGTTATTATCTATATATTTTATGCAGTTTTCATCGTTATTGCTGGTTTGCTTATTAGTAGGAACTTGATCAGAGGTTGGTATTACCCAGCCACTAGTCTGTGTAACGTCAAGTAAACAGTGCTCGCATACGTCTGGGAAAATATTAACCCTAATATAATGTTATCAGTATAATACTGTCTTTGCATTTAATTTTTAAAACTATAATTCTATTATATGAAGCATTCAATATTGAAATAGCAGTTACCTGAGAATAAATCAAAATTAAAATTGTCATCAGGTAACGCCCCTGCCACTCGGCCCCAACCTGCGTTTCCCACTTTCCGGTCAGTTGTCGTTTACTGAGCAAGTGCGTTTAAGTTCTCACAATTTTCGCAGATTATATTTGTAATTAAGCATTAGCTAGGCATTATAGACAGCTAAGGAGGATAGAGGGGAGGCCCATATGATTGTTATAAAGAAAAAAGTGCCTTCACAGGAAACTGGGCTCCGGTGCCACGAAAAATAAGACTAGAAAGTCTTTGAGCAAATCACCGCCAACTTTGAGCAAATCACCGCCAACTTTGACGATTCAAATGATGGCGTAAGTGTTCCTTTATTTCTTGTACGTTTACTATTATTCTTGGTTGTGAATATGTTTTTTTTTTTTTCTATGAGTTCCCGGGATCGTGCAGGTTGAGAGTTGGTTTTCGTGGCAGGCTCCAAAATACTTTATTAATAACTTTATTTTTGATTGTGTGTCCCTGGGTGGTTATCGATTTCTGTCGTATTTGGCGTGTAGTGTTTCCCGTTTGTTTTGGCAACATTTTGAATGAAAAATGTTTACTATTTACAGAAATGTGTCTTCAAAATAGGAGGCCGGACAATGCATATGTTTTTATTTTCATTATTGTTATAGGTCTAAATTTTTACGTTTTTGTGTTGCTTTTAAAAACACGCACCATAATCATTATTATCATCATTTGTTGGTGCTAAGGAGAGTCAACATTTTCTGGTGTCTTGAGAATGAGTTTGTTCTATTATTAGTGGGAGTTCGAGAATTTTCGGTTAAAACTTCTCTTCAAAGCTTTCAGGAAGGGATGGGGCGTCTTTTGGTTGGTGGTTCCTTCATTGCATTTGGTAGAAGGGTAACCGCCATTCCTTTTGTTTAGTTTCCTTCGATTTTGAATTAAAAAAAGGTTTAAGCTCCATCTAAAGAGCTTTTTAACGAGGAAAATTTTACATTTTATGGGATTATCTAGCAACTTTTCGTTTTATTTATATTTTTTTAGAGTCCTTTGCAAAAAGTCTTTGTCAAAGCATCGCTAATGATCTGTTAAAACTGACCTCCGTTTTTAGTCTGCAGGTTTTAAATGTTGCCATCGTATAGGAAATTTGGTACACTTCTATAATTTACCGTAAAATAATTTTAACATTTCATCATAGCAACATTTTCTTATAATGGCAAAATCTGTTTATGTAAAGTCGAGATCCTGAGGTCCAAAAGTGACGAGGAAACCGATCTGTTGCTTCAACCTCCCAGGTAGGCGATTCAGTTTCAAGATAATTGGGCATTAAACCATATATATTGCTAACAACAATAATATTCAATGTAATATATAATGTCAATCTTACAGAGGATGAATTAAAAGTGTCAACAGGTGTTTATAAAGTATTGATGATTTAAAGATATGAATAATACAGTACTGTAAGACCTACTCGGATAATCAAAATGAAAACAATGAATTGATGCTATGTTTGTTGGGGCATTGTGGTCTGGGTCACGTGATGTATCCTGCTTCTGGGACGAACAGGTGAACGCTGCAAAGCACATGGGTGGGCAGTTGCTCGGCTGCAATGGCAGGTACCCAGGTGGGTTACTTGATGTACCCAAAACCTTCCAAGGCGTCAGCCTCTGAACCTGCACTAAGTAGGAGAGCCCCGTAGAGGGGGTAGTAACGTTATTGCACCCTTGCAGGGGCACTGTAGGCATTACTTAAGATTCTTTGCAGTGTACCCTCGGCCCCTAGCTGCAACCCCTTTCGTTCCTTGTACTGTACCTCCTTTCATATTCTTTCTTCATATTACTTTCCACCCTCTCCTAACAGTTGATTCACAGTGCAATTGCGAGGTTTTTCTCCTGTTACACCTTTTAACTTTTACTGTCAATTTCTGTTTGGCGCTGAATGACCTCTTTGTCCCAGTGCTTGGGTATATGTGGCCTAAATTCTATATTTCTGTTCAGTTGAACAAATTAGGAGAGGTTTCAGGAGGCTTTGCTTAGGAATAGCTTTGAGGTTAGTTTCTGTAGCTGCCTGATGCTCTGCCATGCGGTGTTTGTGCTTTGAATGGAACAGAAAAGGAAATGTTGATTGGGCAAACTTTTAGCTACTCAGTGGTATCTCGAAGTTACATAGACACTGCAGTAGATGTCTCGTCCAGGCTGCATTCATATCAGTATTGAGAATACAGTGTTTGAGAACAGAAAGGCGGTGGATTGTTATTTTCGTGGAAGTGTCTGAGTGACAGATAGTTCAAGGTCTGAAGAGAAACATAATAGACTTGAAGGTTTCCATTAGACCAACAAGAGAAGGGCAAGGGTATGAGGAAATTTTTTGTCTTAAGAACCTTGAAAGCTAAAATACTGAAGATTTCAAAGTGACTTCCTGCGTCTCAGGACTAGAAACAGTTAAGATGGAGATTAGTTCAGCACTGTGGGACTTGCCTGACAGGTGGTTGTTGTCATTACACATCCCAGTTCCATTTCATGGGGACTGAGGAGAGTTTTATTATTTCCACTAAAAATCCAGATCTTAATGTTTTCAGGTGATATTATATAATAAAATCAGTGATACTTATATATATATATATATATATATATATATATATATATATATATATATATATATATATATATATATATATATATATATATATATATATATATATATATGTTATATGTATTTCATATATATATATATGTAAAACATATCTGTATATATATATATATATATGTATATATATATGTGTGTGTGTATACATATATAATGTACATATACCTACTGTACAAATATCCATATACATTTTTTACATGCACACATACATACATACATACATATATATATATATATATATATATATATATATATATATATATATATATATATATATATATATATATATATATATATATATATATATATATATATATATATATATATATATATATATATGTGTGTGTGTGTGTGTGTGTGTGTGTGTGTGTGTGTGTAGGTGGTCCGTATCCTTCGAATTTGTCACGGAATCTTCGTGGCTAAGACCCAAAATCCTCCGTTCAGGATCACATATGTTTATCCTATGTCCTGTCAGGGTACTGTAGTTATCTAAAAATGACTCGTCACATCAGGTAGGTGTGAAGACTTTGTTAGCACAGGTCGGAAATAAGAAGGGAAGTGTCAAAAGAATACCGTCTCATTTTGATTCGCGAAGTTATTCAGCATGCTTACAGTTCTTCATCACAGATACTAATACAGTGCATGCAAGAGCAAATGATATTAGGGGTTTAGGACCATCTTTCAGCTTTCAAAAGAACTCGTCTGTTCATGGGATGTTGAAGGTTGGTACTTGGCTTCGTCATACCACCTTCACATCCTTCTCTCTACAGGACGTTGTCCACAGGTCTTTGACAGTTTCTCCTTGGGTCCGGTGGTGGCTGCTCACTGGGTGAGCTACACAACGGGAAAGATTGTGCCTTTACCTAAGATGATGGGGTGACAGTAAGAATGAATGAGATGACTGGTCTTTTGTCCGTTTCACTCCCTCCTCCTTCTTCTCTACCGGCGGGCAGTAAGAAGACTGATCCATCATATGCTGGAAACTGGTTAGATACAAGTGAGTGAATGCCTTTCTGTTTGAATATATTTTCATACACGGATATATCAAAAACAGAAGAGTCCTTCCTCTCTCTAACTGGAGAGAGTAATGATAACAAACAGCATTAGTGGCTAACATAGGTTTGTTGTCTTACAGATAAAGTTCTTCAACGTCTTCGTTTACAGCGCTCCTCTCACTGTATATCAGCCCAGCAGTCTGGCTGTCTGATAACCCTTATCTCACAGATCAGAGGCTTTTGACTCCTTCCCTTTAACCTTTTAAACAGGAAATGGACCCAGGTGTGCTGAACCTCCAGTCAGTTCAATACTTTCTTTCCTCCCACCAAAAGTGAGTCTAACGTTACGTTAAGACCCTGGTTTGTTCCTCATATGAACAAATAAAATTTGTATTTTTCATAGCTAACAAACCTGCGGTTTTGAATATATATTTACCTTATACCTCCTCACTTGGTTACCTTGGCTGGAAGAAATTGAATGGTCACGGCATTGTGGGTGAGGGAGGTGGGTAGATGCCTCCCTCTCTCAACCCATTGGCCGAACCTCGTTGCCACGAATTTTTGTATTGAAATTTTATATGCTTTTTACCGGTTTCAGCTGGCGCTTGAATAATTTATCTTAGCCGTTAAGACCGCAGGTTTCTTAGCTATGAAAAAATAAAAATTGAATAATGTTTGTCATAGAAGTATACATGTAGCAGCCTCAGCTATGCTACCACAAACTTTGGCCTAACATTGCAGTTATTTAGATAGTCCAATGTACACAGACGTGTGACCCAAGAAGCAATAAAATAAAGATAAAAACATTTCAGTGCATGCAATTCATTTTAATTAGTCATGTAAAAGTTCATAAGCGTTACTCTAGGTAATTTAGGCTGATGATTTTATTTGTTCTTAACCGTGGGATGGTGTGCAGTAGTGAAATATTTTCTATATATCATCTCCACGTCCTTTGATCGAACTTTTCGAAGTTCCTCAGTTGTATGACACAGAAGATAAGGAGGTGGTTCTTTCTACTCACCAGATGGTACATACGCCAGAGTGGTCGTCTTTTAAGTGTTATTCCTTGAGATGGGAGAAGAGTGAATGCGATTATTTTAATGCATAACTGAGGTAATGTGCTATGATCATTCATAAAGCATCAAAGAAAATAATTTGAGTGGATCCTTGGGAAATGTAATATAGACTGAGAATCGATTCCAAATAGTGAGTTGAATGAATTTAAATTTACTGAGGTCATTATGTAGTGAATCGGAATGGTAAAGTGATATTTCTTATTTTTTCCTGGGAAAACAACAAGCCACACTTATTAGAGTGTTAAGTGCTTTTTCTTCGACCGTGGTTGAGACGTCTTGCTGTAATCCAGCTGACCACCAGGTTGAAACATCCTTGAATTTTTATATTGTACAAAACATGTTGGTGCTTTTTGTTCAGCGTGGGTTTGTACATCTCATCTCACTTGGCTCAGGGCCCTGTCAGTCTTGCATCCCTGTGCCAGATTTTATAGCAAGTTACAGCAGCCATTTGTCCACTCTTTATTATTGTGATCAGTGAGCATAGCATTCCCAGGTGGAGATTCAATTAACTAGTGACTAAGAGATCACCTTCCCACTTAAGGAGGAATCTCCACGTAAAAGGCGATGGTTTGTATTCACATTTGGAACAAATATAGCAATGTTTTTTAAAGTACTTTATTTATCAGAGATGCGCAAACCAGAGCCTTCTGTCCTAATCCCACCTCCAAACACCCAACTTTGTCCGTGATGCCGAAGGACAAAAGTTCCTGGATTAGGGTAGGTGAGGTAGATCGGGTTCCTCCCACTCACCTGCCTGACCTGCATTTAATTACCTTGTTACCTTGTCACCAAGTATCAACAACTGTTCAGCTGGCGCTGATGAATTCTCCTTGCCATCGGAGGCTCTGGTTTGTATACATAGGATAAATACAAATTACCCTTGAATTTTAATATATCCCAGGATTGGCTGACTGACTAGAATAAATGCGTTTTAAGTGCAAATCTTATCAAGTAATGAAATTTTATTTGCAGGGACTGAAATACTTAGGGAAATATTTGGGGTTTCTAATTAATTAAAAATAGTGGCGAATGTTTATGAGTCGCTGTGTCGAAGGATAAAAATGAGCAGATATCATTTGTTGTATACTACGTTACATAAGCGTATGAAGAAGAAAACATACCTCTCTCTCTCTCTCTCTCTCTCTCTCTCTCTCTCTCTCTCTCTCTCTCTCTCTCTCTCTCTCTCTCTCTCTCTCCAGATCATAAGAGGGTGTGTTCGGAAAGGAGATAACCTGTTGAAACTATAAATGTTTTCCCTTGTATTGCACATGATTCTTTTATTATGTTAATTGGTTTTAAAGGTATAGATATGGATGTATTATGTATTATAACAAATGAAGACCTATAGTTGCTTAATATACTTCTGAATATTGATTCTACCAAAGTAATAGTTTTAATTTATGAAAAATCTAAATATAAAAGTTACCTTGTCTTTCTATAGTAGTTTTAAAATTTGAAGAGACTGAAATATTTGGGAAATATTTGGAATTCAATTAGAAAAAACAGCAAATGTTTGTGAATCGCTGTGTCGAAGGTAGATGAGACAGAGAGACGTGAAGACTTATTTAATCATTATATATTTTATTTCGCTTAAAATTTTTAATTTCGCGAGACTATTTTTACAATTTATCGTTTTCTTTGATAGAAATCATGCTTTAACGAAAAAAGCTAGTAAATATTAAGTAATTAGTATACCGAATTAAACATTTTTTCACAGTAGCAGCTATTGTGTAGAGCGATTCCACGTCAACATATTTGTTACCTCTTGGAGTAAAAATTGGTCTCTGTCAGGTAGAAAGAACAAAGGTGAATTCTTTCGATCATTTAATTGTCATATATTTTGTGTTGAACTCGGAAAAAAGTTTTTGTATTTTTCGACATGAAGGCTCTCTTTTCATTAATCAGCGTAAAAAACAGCGTCCCCTCCATCACATTCCCTCCAGCCGAGGCAATCTCCATTAGATCTGGAACCGAGTCGAAAATAACGTAATGCAGTTCTCGCAGCCTTCAAAAGGGAAATTGAGTACTTGTTACTTTTTTCAAGCTCCACTCGGGAGATCTGTGAAGGCTCTGTTCTCTGCAGTTATTTGGCCTTTTCATAGTAAGGATCGAGTCTAATCATTCTTCCTGCTCCCGATTCGTTTGGTTTCCGGACAAATTTCCTTGTTTCTGAGAAGCGAGAACCAAAGTTTGTCCCTTAGGCTGTCGTAGAAGAGTGGATGACAGTCGTGTCCCAAAGAATATGTTTTATGAAATACAAGATTGAAAAGCTGGAAGGCTTCCTTGGTGCTACTAAGGCTCTGCGAAGCTTGATCTGTAGCATTGCTGAATAAATGATTGTACTGAAGTAGTATTGACCGAGAGAGATGAAAAAGAACATTTTGGACACAGTCACCATTAATAACCGATAGGGCTAATAGAATTCTTATGTTTATATACAGTAAGGCATTTGTAGAAATGAGTGATGGCTCAGAGATGCTGGATATAAGTTTGGAAACTTGGAGGACGCGACGCTGCTCCTGATGTGACTTCTTTCAGTTTATGAAAACCTTTTGTAGGTCTCAGCATTGTATTTGGTGTAAATCTTCTGTATTTCTGGGAATTTAAATAAGTGATAAGGCCATGCTGTACCATAGTGTCTTTTTTCCATAGTTCCTCCCACTACTGAGAAAAACATTACTTGCTCATTGAGTGCTTAATTGTTTTTTACAGAGTTAGCAAAGACAATTTGCAAGATTATTTGAAAAATTATACCCGTTACATTGCATAGATGCTTGTTGTAACTGCTACATTTACATTTTGACTTACTTCTGTTTCTTGAAATTATGGATATTTTTCTACTGCAAGCATTGGAGTCCGAAAGAGGACGTGACTGAAGAAATTCTCCTGCCCAGGTGGATTCCAGACTTGGAACTCACAGCACCACAGGGTAAGAAGGGGAGCTCTTGATTTCATTTCCCGAAGCCAGTTTGGAGTCAAGTCCCCAGTGTGAAGGAATTTCTGCATTCATTTCCTCTTTCGGACTCAAGGCTGTTAGTGAAATGCTTGTCTTAAAATTTAAGGACAAGATATTGAAGAGGTCATTGTGAGTAATTCCGTGTGTATTTATAAATGGATGTCAAACACTTTCATTATTCCTGTATTATTCCTGTAAAGTTCAAGTGTGCCAGAGTATAACAGTGGTTGTTTAATGTGAATTCGCCCAAATCCTCGGCTCGTTTGGATAGCAGTAGTGTTTGCATGGCTGGTTCATGAGCTACAGTAAAGTATTTTAAATCACTTCGCCGTAATCCTCTGTAATGAAAATATATAAAATGTTCAGGTAATTTTTGTGGACGTATTGTTATTTATTTACTTTTTATTTTATTATTTATTTCATTATTTTATTATTATTTATTTTATTTATTTATTTTATTTATTTATTTTATTGATTTATTTAATTTTTATATTTTATGTTATTTTATTTATTTTATTATGTACTTTATTTATTTATATTTTCTTATTTTTTAATTATTTTTTATTTTATTTATTTAATTTTATTTATGTATTTTATTTATTTTATTTTATTTTTTATTCATTTTATTTATTTATTTGTTTATATTTATTTTATTATTTTACTTTATTTATATTTTGTTTTTATGTATTTTTATTTTATTTATTTTTATTTTATTTTTATTTTATGTATTTTTTTATTTTATTATTTATTTATTTATTTTTATTTATTTATTATTTTTACTAATTTATTTTACTATTTGTTTTATTTTTATTTGATTTTATTTTTATTTGTATTTATTTGTATTTATTTATTTATTTATTTATTTATTTATTTATTCACTTATTTATTTCATTTTATTTTATTTTATTTTATTTACTCTTTTACTTTATTTATTTTATTTATATTTATTTTATTCCATGATGTGGAAAGGAAAAGGTGGTTAAATATAACACTGGAGGCTGCAGAGCTCAGAGAGATCATTATGAACTGTTTTTCGCGAGATGATATTTTTGTTCCCTTTTGAATGAATGAGAATATAGTGACACGTAATATATACTCGTAAGTGCATGAAAGCTTGTGTGCATATGAATGTGTATATATGGTTTATGAGCAAATAGGTAGATATAGAGGGTGGAAATCGTTATAAATACAGAGATACTAGACCTGTAAAAACTTAATACCATAACAAAAATATTTTGAGATGATGAGAAGTATGACATTACAGCATAACTCCATCAAAAGCAAAGCCCATTAACGATAACCCACTCGATCTTTGCGAGTGGAAAGCGCACAAGAGAGATTTGATAGATTTTATCTCGTAAAAAAGAATCGCCTAAACGCCATCTGAATAATGACACAGTTTCTTCACATGCCTTTCCATCAGTTTGGTTTAGCGAAGAAAATAGAAGTATAATTACGGTGGTAGAATTAGGAGGTTCAAAGTGAGAGAATATACGCAAACAGCTTATTGTCTACCAATGCTCGGTAATTAGATGTTTGCTTTTCAGCCAACTCGCTTCCTGAATGATGATTAGTTTTCCTTGTTGACAACAGAACTAATTGAAAATCTTGTTTTTGTACGCTGTAACCTGTTGCCGAGCCTGGTCTTGACTTTTGAGTTAATTTATGAAATAAGCTGTATTTGGTGCTTTTAAGACTCTCTCTCTCTCTCTCTCTCTCTCTCTCTCTCTCTCCCTCTGTATAATAAATATATATATATATATATATATATGTTACAGGAACAGATTCAACACTTTTTTTGAAAGTGTACGTAGCGTAATCCTAGCGATCTTTCTTCAGGAAAAAAAAAACGTATAAAGATTCGCCCATGATAACACCCACATTTTTTTCCCTCTCTCTCAACTCTCTCTCTCTCGTTATTGAGCCTGCAGCTATGGGAAGCAATACAGATAAAATTGTGCCACCTTTTCTGCTCTTAAGTATCTCCTTCTTCTTCAGTAATGGAGTCTTTTTCAAGGAGACTTCGCGGATCTCCTTCCTGCACCTTCTGAGTTTTTTCACCTGAATCTTATCCCGCGTTAAATTCCCCTGAAGGAAGTTTCTAAAAACTTCTGAAATAGTAGTAATAAATTCTTTTCCTAATGCGGATATTACTCTATTCCTATCCGTAGGTGTAAGGTGCGATATAAATAGAATGAATTCCTTATTTTTATATATTAAGGGTCTTTTACCAGGATGGCTCATACCCGAACAAGCTGAGACTCGTCCAACCAGGAATTAAAATGTTTCGGGTAGCCCCTCCACTCAACGAAGTATTGCGTCCTATTACCTCTCTTCCTCTTTTTTAAACTAACGATGTCGCAGAGCTCAGGGGCTTGGCTGGGATTAATTCTTCTCTGTAAAACACCCCTTTAATAGGCTCGCCTTGCAAATCCTCTATATTGTAGGGTACTGTTTCCTGTCAACTTCCCTTATTGTAAATAATTCGTAAGTGTTCTGCACGGTATAACCCTTCCTGAACAATGCATTCTTGTTCTCATCCACTCTACGTACTACCAATGGTGTCTAAAAAAGCAACTGCGGGTATTGAAGGTGCATGGAAATATTAAGTACCCTAGCACTGCTCTTTTAATCTGTCGCATTCAAAAACGTCTCGTCAGAGTTTTGCTTTGGTTCCAAATACCATTTCTTGCTTGTACTCCCAGCTCACTTTTTTTCGCTGCGCAAACACATCAGAGGCGCCAGTAGTAGCCAGTGAATACAAGTATGACGTTCAAGGTCGCTCTGCCGTGTAATTATTCACCGATTTGTTTCATACTATCAAACCCAATTTTTGTTCGCGCGGATTTTCTAGATTTCTGGGTAATCATTCTGGATACAGCGTTTACGAACTTAAAGACAGATATGGCCGATCTTTCATTAGTGCGGACTTTCTGTTCTGTTTTTTTTTTTTTTCCTCTCTCTCTCTCTCTCTCTCTCTCTCTCTCTCTCTCTCTCTCTCTCTCTCTCTCTCATATCGCGTATTAATAGATCGTTCTACAGTATGGCCATATACATTTTCTCTCTCTCCCCCTCTCGTAAATCTGTTTTTCGTACTATTAGAACGTTCTAAGTACATATACAGTCTCTCTCTCTCTCTCTCTCTCTCTCTCTCTCTCTCTCTCTCTCTCTCTCTCTCTCTCTCTCTCTCTCTCTCTCTCTCTCTCAAGAGGTTATGCTGCTTAGTGGTTTTAGTCTCTCTCTCTCTCTCTCTCTCTCTCTCTCTCTCAAATCTGTTTTTCACTTTCATTAGATCGTTTGGGTATATACAATCTCTCTCTCTTAAGAGGTCATGCTGTAGTGGTTTTAGTCTCTCTCTCTCTCTCTCTCTCTCTCTCTCTCTCTCTCTCTCTCTCTCTCTCTCTCTCTCTCTCTCAAGGAGTCATGCTGCTTAGTGGTTTTAGTCTCTCTCTCTCTCTCTCTCTCTCTCTCTCTCTCTCTCTCTCTCAAGGAAGCATGCTGTTGCTCTGTCTCCCATCCCTCTAGACTTGGCTTGAAAACAAACAGGGCGTGTCGTGTTGCCCCAGACTTGCAGTCTTATCGCAATTTTACCTCATCCCAGGAGTCAATTTGCCAGGTGGAGCCTCGAAAATTGCATTATATGGAAACGCCATTAAGACACTGTACTGATTTCCCCATATCCCTCCACCAAAATCTCTGTCAACTTGGCGATAAGTCAAGCTGTGTTTATGAACAATTAAATTTCCTCGATGAATAAGGAAGGTCTAATTTAATGAACAGGTTTACAACACCTCGCGCATTTACGAAATAAATGATACGGCAGTTGAAATATCTCATACACGTACTTGTGAGCCATATCTGCAATTTGTAAATAAAAATAAATAACTCATGTACGTATATGGAATGGAATAAATCATAAAATGCTTCATATACTCCTCTCTCTCTCTCATATCGCGTATTAATAGATCGTTCTACAGTATGGCCATATACATTTTCTCTCTCTCTCCCCCTCTCGCAAATCTGTTTTTCGTACTATTAGATCGTTCTAAGTACATATACAGTCTCTCTCTCTCTCTCTCTCTCTCTCTCTCTCTCTCTCTCTCATGAAACATCTCATGTACGTACTTGATATAGTTGGAATTGATAAATAAAAACAACCCTCATGTACGTATATGGAATAAACGGCAGATGAAATATCTCATGTACGTACTTGATATAGTTGGAATTTATAAATAAAAAAAAACCTCATGTACGTATATGGAAGAAATCACAAAATGCCTCATATACTCTAATGGATCTGATTATAACCCAGGTAAGACGACGAACTCTTATCTCGGCCCGGTCGCCCTTGATAACATCACAGGTACAGAGATGGGGTGAAATTGCTGTAAATGAACGGAGGCGATTTGGTATGAGGATTTTGGGCAGAGGATTGGGCGTTTTCCCCTACTCAAATGAAAGGTTGAATCTTGAGCTTTAGAGATCAAATAAAACGACTGAAATCTTCCCATGGTTGCCAGTTACAATTTGAACATTAAACGTCCATCACAGAATGAAGCATATTCATTAGCTGACACACCAGAATTCCAAATGGCATTGTTTAAGAAACAAAATAACAGCAGGAACCTAAGCAGCTAAGCTTATGCAGGCTGAGCCTCACTTATCAAGTCAGAGGCGCATGAGCAAATCACAAAACATGGTGTTTGGACTTTTGAGGACCAGAAAAAAATTAATAGGATATAAAAATCAACAAGTTCTTAGCAACTGTATCCCTCAGACAGGGGTGGGGTTGTGTTGTAATTGTTACATAAGACTTAATTATCAAAACACTTTTCCCGGAAGGAACAAATTTATAGATCGGTGGGACATTCAAAGTTTTTAATTCATAACATTCTCAAACTCAGGATAAATGCAGATATCTAGACATTATTTCTCTACCTGTAAGTATTCTTGACAGAAAAGACCCGAAGACACAAAACACTGACCCCTAGGCAGGGGACAGTCGGGCGCCATTCTTCAATCTCGTCTCGGAACTTTTCGTCCTTTTAATATTCGTCTATAATTGATTGTTCTTATTCATAAGATTTTCAGTTTTCCATTTTATAAGAGAAAAGGCTTTGGTTGTATGCCAAGGTATGATACCATTCATAGTGAGCTTTTTATCTATTTATTTATATATCTATCTATATATCCATCTATCTGTTTATCTGATCGTGAAACAGAGGATTTATAAGTGCACTGGGTGCAGAAATTTGGAGCACAAATTCTGTTTCTCATTCTTCAAAATTTATTCTGCAGTAAATCTCTCTCTCTCTCTCTCTCTCTGCCCAAGATATCTCTTTTATACTCTTATATAAGACTTTACGAGGCAGCGCTCTTTCCTCAAGATAGTAATTTAAGAACGTTTCTTTGATAAGACCGTCGTAACGCTCTTTCCTCAAGATAGTAATTTAAGAACGTTCCTTTGATAAGAGCGTCGTAAGTCTTTCTGAAATGCTGCTTTATCGCTAATGATCCTTGCATGCGTTCCATCAGTCTTGCCAATAGAAGGATTCTCTCTTCAAGCGAAGAAAATCTGTGTGTTTGGAACTTTTTTTTTGTACTTTCCTCTCTCTCTCTCTCTCTCTCTCTCTCTCTCTCTCTCTCTCTCTCTCTCTCTCTTCTGATTCGTCTGTTATGTGACCATTCTTTTCCATGAGTTTCTGGAGTTAATGAACCAACCACAAGACAAAGCATGTGAGTGAAAGTAATGAATAAAAATTCTTCCCATACCGTGAATGACTAGAAGATGATATATGTAATATATATATATATATATATATATATATATATATATATATATATATATATATATATATGTATATATATGTATATATATATATGTATATATATATATATATATATAATATATATATATATATATATATATATATATATATATATATATATATATATATATATATATATATATATATATATATAGTGTGTGTGCGACTGTGTATGTGGTTTTATATGCGCTCATACGGTAAGCCCCAAATACTCCTTAACATCGAATTTCCCATGTCTTGGGGAAACTTAGTCTCAGAGGGAATTAGAAATAATAAGTGCAAAAGAAAGGACAAACTTCTATCTCGATAGCCGAAGGAAAAATTCGACTGTGTACCACTGTATCAAAACCAAACGGCATGTGTTCAGATACTGGCGGAACGCAACCACTTGTGAATTTTATCTCCCTTTAGGAGACAAGTTATTCCCATGGTATATGAATTTTATGGATTTTATATTATGCATTTGAATCGAGAACTCTGGAAAAGTTATAAGCAGAGATATAATTGTCATGAATCAATGTGGTTCAGTGCCATGATATAATTCAAACATTCCCAACAAATTTTACATTTTATTAAAAAATATAAAATATTCCGGCGCCAATTCACAGGCGAAGCCCTTAAATGTTGTTGAATGATGTGAAAAATATCGTACAACATAAATGTATAATTTTATCCGATGAAAACGGTAGTTGAATGTCGAGGATCACGGAGTGATCCAATTGCAAGATGTCCTTAACGAAAAGTCATTCCTAGTTTCTCATCAAATTCTGTTCCGAAAAAAGAGAGATATGGCATGTTGCAATGTTACAGTTAGTTTACAGTTTTACACTCGCAGCTTGATGGTGAATGGATATCTACAGTTTAGGGGTCTAAATTGCGTCAAAATAAGACTTTACAAGAACATAGTTGACTGTATACCGATAATGCAGAGCAGTTACAAGTTTAGCTCTTGTCGCTGAAACAAGTTCGGGTGACTCATTTTCCGGATGATTTTTATTGCAATATCTTGGCAATCATTTTGTTCTATGAACTGCAGCCACTTTGCTGTCATCCTAACCAGAAAACATATTGAGAAAAGTTATTTTTTGTCTCTTCTGCTTTCTCTTAAGATTATTGGCTTTTCTGCTTAAGCCATGCAATGCTTCATTTCGAATATGATTAGACTCAGAAACCAGCTAAACTTGATTTATCTTGAGACGGTTGCAAATGTAATCTCTCATTTCCATCTTTTGATCATTCTTGGATTTAGAATAATAGGTCATGTGGGTTAATGAGCTCAAATGGCTACATTGTTTCAGATCTTAACATGATACAGTGATCTGAACAATTTCAAGACTTGAAACCGTAAGCTTTGGGGATTACAAGAAGCATTTTGCTTGTGAAAAAATCCACACAAAAAACTAGCTTAGTTAACAGGTTTGAGAATATATTTAATGGAGATGCGGTAAACAGAAAAACTGTAGAATTAACACCTGAATAATGATTGGTTTCAGTATATCTAACCAACCACTGTCAAAAAATATGGAAACGCGACCGCAGGAAAAGGTGTGAATTCCATGCGAACTGGAACAAGCGAAATCAGCTTTTATATTAACCTGTTCCAGGTCATCAGATGTTGATTTTGGAACGACCTTGCTCTCTCTATAACGATTCAGTTTCGTTTTCATTTTTGGTAAACAGAGTAAATGGAAAATCGAGTGCCAATCACTTCCACCTGCTTCCGAACCTGTCCCTCGGTTTTGAATTATGAAATGAGCACTATTTTTGGCAGGTATGAATTATGGAAGGGCTCAGTAACATATTGTTACTGAGACAGACACATCATCTCTTTTATCGTGCCATTGCACACAAAGTACATCATTTGGCACAAAACTTTGCTGTTCATCTTTTTGCAGTTTTCCTTGAAATTGTGGCATCGAAACGCGATGGGATCTCACAGTGCCGCAACTTCCGGTGCCATTTCATTGAAGGTATTTGTAGAGTGCCGGGCTTGTATACCAATTGTCTGTAAATAATGTATGCCCTTCATTCAAGTATTCATTCAAGTAATCAAACATTGTTTCGCTAACACCACCGAAACACGAAGCGTTCGGCCCAAACTGAATATCAGTTCCTTTACCAGTATCGGCGATAGGCCCAAAATATTCCCTGTTTCACGACAACATATAAGAAACAGGTTGATTCGGAGCGATGTCTGCTTTGTCTGAGTATGCTGTTTGCAACAGACCCCTCATAAAGAAGAAGTCGAGTCATCAACAGCTCGGTTCTAAATTATTTGAAGAATAAAATAGATTGCTTCAGCATAGGCACTGAGAAGAGGCCTTGTGAGAAGGACAGTTTGACTTCTTTTTCTCGAGTGTCGTTATCAGCAAAATGAAGGATCGGGTCAGCAACAGATACCGATCACGTGACTTGGTCTTGCCGAAAATTTCAGTGCGTAGTAAAGGACCGGTGCTCCAGTATTCATTGATGTCACCTTTATAAGAACGTGGCGCGAGTGAAGATAATGCAAAAAAAGGTCTACAACTCATTCACAAATCTCTCTCTCCACTCTCTTCCTACTGATGTTCGGCCTAGTGCAACATCCCTCACCTTTTGTGAATGGTATCGGATTGTTTCCTCGCATATCATTTCCATTAACGGTCCATCAATAAACGCTGGGAAGTAGTAGTCCATTTCTGGACCGTCATCCAGTAAGGGGCATTCGGGCTGAATTCCTGAAGAACCAGAATCGAAATAAAAAAAAAAATGGAGGTGATCATCTTCGCTTCTAACTCTCTGCCAATTCACTTCACTCTCGACGGACGGTTGGTCACCGCCATCAAAGATCACAGCTGCTTCAGGCACCGATTCGTTCCGATTAGGCAAAGTGTTATCGTTGCCACCACTATCGCATAATTCATTTTCATGCGAACTGTCCTCTTCCAAGTCTCTTCAGACGAGGATCACTTGGGTCGTCATCTTATTCTTCTAAGAGTCATGGATTAAATCTCGGCCGTCCTCTATAGACGGGTCAAGGTTTACAGACTAATTAAGGAGGTCTTCTCAACCCCGACCCAAAACAAGACCTCTTATGCGCAGGAGCAGACCGTGACGTTGGCCTCCTGACCGTTTCCACCCAGGCAGACGAGGGCATGATTAATAGAGTACAGGGCTAGACCGTCCCGGTGTTTCTGTGCATGTTTGTGACGTCACAGGTATGCACTGTAGAAGAAAACCAGGAAAACAAAAAAATGAAGGGCCACTATGGTAATTGTTTGCCCACACGCATTCTCTCTCTCTCTCTCTCTCTCTCTCTCTCTCTCTCTCTCTCTCTCTCTCTCTCTCTCTCACTTTCACAACCTTAGGTGAGAGAGGTCCCCGTCAGTCTCTAGTACTGGTGAATTAAAGGATCGATATAATCCTGAATTAAAGGATTGATATAATCCTCCATGTCTTTTTATTGCTATTTCGGTAATGCAGTAGGCCTAACTGTGTAAATAGAGACCAGGTGTGTCTTTGTTTCTTTTATGATTCCTTACATTCTTTGGTTAATATATGTACATACATATATGCATACATACACACATACATACACACAGAGAGATATATATATATATATATATATATATATATATATATATATATATATATATATATATATATATATATATATATATATATATATATATATATATAATGACAGCCTTTTTAATGATCATAACTATCATCAGCAACCCACATCATTCAACACAAAAAGGGATAAGAAAATTCTGTTTAAATTTTGTGCTATATATTAATCCTGGTCGAATTAATCCTGGGACTGACCAGGTGAAGAGCGCTTAAGTCCGGGTTAAGAGAGTTTCCGTGTTCTTCATTCTGGTGAGGTCAAATACTGACTGATGACTTTCCTTTACCTTAACCTCAGCCAGGTGCAGCCAGACGACGTCATGCGCGAGATTGTCCTTATTTTGGTCAGAAGCGGACTAACTCTGTACTGTATTAATCCAGGACCAAAGGTCCGTCACTCCTTGACCGGTTGTTTACAAGCAAGCAGTGTACATTTCCACGTTGCTGATTAAATTTGTTCTGTATATTACAAAATGCCCAGTAATTGTGAGTTTAAAGAAAATGAAGCAACCAGGGGCCGAAGGGACGCTGCAAAGAGCCCTAACTAATGCCTACAATGCACCGCATGAGGTGCACTGACGGCACTGAGAAGTGATTTGAAAATGTAATAATATATGGCCTGCAAAATAGAAAAGCCATAAATATAATTATCATATTTCGACTGATAAATTTCCCAGTTAATAAAAAATGCACGTGTGTCGTAGGAAGTTGTTGACAAATTGTGGTTGTCCTTAAACGGCCTGGGTAAGTTAGTTGTCAGGTCTTGTGGGGAAGTTTGACGCGGTCTTTTGCCAGTTGGAAATTTATAGAAAGTGAATATTATGGCAGTTTGTTTGCAGATTATTCATCCAGCGGTAATTTACTTTTGCTACGAAATTGATCTTTAGCACTTACAGTACGTGTTGATGACCGGAAAGTTTTACTCTCTCTCTCTCTCTCTCTCTCTCTCTCTCTCTCTCTCTCTCTCTCTCTCTCTCTCTCTCTATGGTCCTTAAGGCACAAGGGTACCACTCTACGTTCACCACAGAGACAGAACAAAGATATAAACATCCTTACTAAGGGAAATCACGTCATGTCAATTTCGTAACTGTTGGAGTTGGTATCTTGGTTAGCATTTCGGTTATCGCAGCATTTACTGGGGGAGAGAGAGAGAGAGAGAGAGAGAGCCATTTTGCCTTTGTATCTTTATGTCATCCAGACAATGCACGACAGAAGTGAAAAGGGTTGCAGTGTGCATAACTGCAAGGGTCTGGATGCAAAGATCCTGGCGCTTCTAACTTTACAAAACAACTTTGAAGTTTAGCAAAATCTGCCTCGACTCAAGTAACTGGTTAGCTGGTTTCCCAGTTGAGGAATCAGCGGTAATAACAGTTATTATTAGGCGTCATATTACAAAGTATCTCCCCCCAACTCAACCCATCCTCAGAATTGTAACAGTTTCTTAGTAGGTTTGAGAACTGTGAATTCGAGTGAGGTCCTTTGTATCTCAATGACCCTAACCACATCCATAGCAAAAAGTAAGTACTGCAAGAAACTGAATTATTTCTTGGTGGTTAACTTTATGTCTTTATATGTCTAATAAAACTCACTTTTATCATTTTAGTGAGAGTAATTAACAAGTATTTCGATAATATTCGCTGATTTCTATAAAAAACAGAGCAGTAGTAAATGTGAGCAAAGTAGAAACTTAATATTTTTTGAACTGTATCAATTTTATGAAAAGACATTATTATTCATTTGATAAAATCAAGTTAAAATGAAAAATGTTAATTATAATACTTCCATTTAACTAAATATTAACACGATTTTTATAAAAAAGCTTCAAGAAATAATTTTTATAGATTAACGAACCTGTTTTCTAATAACAACCGCAAGTTCTGATAATTCCTAGCATTAACACATCACGCCCCAACATTTCCTTCCACCTAGACAAACATTTCCTTCCACCTGACAAACATTTCCTTCCACTTGGACAAATGACATTTCCTCCCAAATGCCCAACTTATGAAAATGACATCCAAGTTGCAGTTATTATCTCGCATAAACGAACACAAATCATGCAAACATTTACTCCCCATTGTATTCATTAAAGGTAATGCCATCAGCCGTCACATTTTTCACATTCATTAACATCCACTTCACATACAGTACATTGCGCCGATAGATCGCATTGGTAGTAATGACCTCGGGTGACTTCATTTTGATCCGTACGACTGAATTCTGTGTGTCAGTTATTAATTAATTTTTCAGCAAATACGGCAGTTCAGTCATTCTTGACACTGTACGGTTGAATATATATATATATATATTATATATATATATATATATATATATATATATATATATATATATATATATATATATATATATATATATATATATATATATATATATATATATATACACACACATATATATATATATATATATATATATATATATATATATATATATATATATATATATATATATATATATATATATATATATATATATATATATATAAACACTGTATATATTGTGTATGTGTATTCGTCTTGAACGTTGCAATTCATAAATTAAATTATGATCCAAAAGTCCCATGATAGCAAAAAAAAAAAAAAAAAATTTTCTGTCCACGACCAGGGTTTATATCATCACTTACAGCATGATGGTTTTGTGATAGCAAAGAAGTTCAGTATACCTTAGTTTAACCGGACCACTGAGCTGATTAACAGCTCTCCTAGGACTGGCCCGAAGGATTAGACTTATTTTACCTGGCTAAGAACCAATTGCTTACCTAGCAACGGGACCCTGTGGAATCCGAACTACATTATACCGAGAAATGAATTTCTATCACCAGAAATAAATTCCTCTAATTCTTCGTGGCCGGCCGGAGACTCGAACTCGGGCCTAGCAGAGTGCTAGCCGAGAACTCTAGCGACTCGTCCAACGAAGAACTGTAATAGCAAAGAAAATAATCTAACACGTTACTAATGATACATGAATATCATTAGAATATAAGAGATAAAAACTATCCTTGAAATTGAAAGCAGTTCCTGGCCGAGTATTTATTTTGTTGCCTCAAAAACTGAGTTTTTTTTTTTTTTTTTTTTTTTAGTGAAGGACTGAGCACTGAGAGGCTCAGAAACATAAGGGTGAGAAAGGTATATTATTTAGAGGAATTTCGCCTCTACTGGTCCCGTCCCACGTGCCTCCCCTTGTCGCTGTTGGTTGGGTGGCTTCAAGGAATGCCAACAGTCGTCTTGACTCTCTGGTCATTACTATTTTATCACTGTTATAATTTTTTTAATTAAATTAACTTCATACTTATTTCTATATAAAAAAATTACCATCTGTATATTTTGTGGGATTTTCATCGTTGTTATTGGTTTGTTTGTTTTTAAGAACTTGACCAGAGGTCGGTACTACCCAGCCACTGGTCGGTGTAACGTCATGTAGACAGTACTAGCATTCGTCAGGGAAAATATTAATTCTAATATAATGGTATCAGTATTATATTGCATTTGCAGTGATTTTTTAAAACTATAAATCTTATGCGAAACAGTCAATATTAAAACAGTAACGTTGTCGCCAACAATAAATCAAAATGAAAATGGGTACCAGCCGCCCCTACCGCGCTACTCAACTCTAGCCAACCTATGTTTCTCACTTTTTGGTTCTTTGTCGTTAGTGAGCGAGTTGAAGTTCCCACAATTTTCGCTGATTATATTGTAGCTAATCATTAGCTAGAGATTACAGACAATGAAGGAGGATAGAGGGGAGGCCGATGTGAGTGTTATTATAATAAAAAAAAAGTGCCTTTCTAGGAATTGGGCTCCAGTGTCGTGAAAACATTAGACTAGAAAGTCTTCGAGCAAATCACCGCTAACTTTGACGATTCAAGAACCTTCCTTGACAATGACGGCGTATGTGTTCCTTTATTTATTTATTTATTTATTGTAGTTTTATTGTTGTTCTTGTTTATAAATGTTGTGTTTTTCTATTTGTTTTCGGGATCGTTTATTTTGAGAGTTGGTTTTCGTGGCAGTCCCAAAATGTTATTAATACAGCAATAATTTCGTGCTCTTTTGTGTTCTTGTTAATAACTTTATTTTTGGATTGTGTCCCTCGGCGGTTATTAATTTCTGTTGTATTTGGTGTGTCCAGTGTTTCCCGTTTGTTTCGGCCAGATTTTGAATGAAAAAATTAGATTTTTTTGCTGGAAATGTGTGTTTGGTGCATATATTTTTTTTATTTATTTTCATTATTGTTATAGGTCTGAATTTTTATATTTTTTGGTAAAAATTTTGTGGCGTCTTAAGAAAGAGTTGGGTCCATTATTATTCGAAACCTGAGAATTACCTGTAAGGGATAGGGCGTCTTTTGGTTGATGGTGCCATCGTTGCATTGGGGGGAAGGGGGTTACAGCCTTTCCTTTCTATTAACTAGGTTTCCTCGGATTTTAAATGAAAGACAGTAGCTTTAGGCCAAGCGCCATCCAAAGGGTTTTTTTATGGGTGGGAATTTAAAATTTTGGATCATGTCAAGATTAGCGAACCCACTCGCAGCAGGGTTCGCTATTCTTTACAAGAAGATGTATTGGGTTCGTTACTCTTTACAAGAACTTTGATTGGGTTCGTTATTCTATACATGGGAATAATCGGGTTCGCTGTTATAAATTTATAGACATGAACACTTCGGTACCAGACATTTGATCCTCCAGGGGCTAGTATTAAACAAGGCGAACTACAAATTTTGACCACCCAGGGACTACAGTAGTACTAAACACGGCGAAACAGTGTAGATGAATCACTGTTTCGCCGCGTTTAGTACTAGTCCTCATGTGGAATTGGAATTCGGACCGGTTCGCTGTTCTTGACATGGAGATGTTGGGTTCGCTAATCTTGACGTGATCCAAAATTTTTACTGGATTATCTGGCTTTTTTTTTCGCTTTATTGTATATTTGTTTAATTTGAAAAGGAAATCTGTCACAGCATCGCTAATAATCTGTAAAAAAAAAAAAAAAAAAAAAACTGGCCCCCATTTTTGGGGTCTGCCGGTTTAATTGGTGACCATCGTATAGGAACTTTGATAAGCTTCTATAAATTACCGTAAAATAGTTTTCAGCATTTCAACATAGCAACCTTACATGCTTTCTTATAATGGCAAAATCTATTTATGTAGCAGTCGAGATCCTCAGGTACAAATGACGAGGAAGCTGGTTCAACTTCCCAGGCTGATTCAGATTCATGATAGTTTGGGTAATAACTGTATATTGCATATTGATAATGATAATTTTATGATATGAACAATACAGTACTGTAAGACATAATTGGATAATCAGATGAAAACAGTGAATTCGATGCTACGTTTGTTGGGCCTTTGTGTGGTCTGGGTCACGCGATGTAGCCTGCTTCTGGGACGAACAGGGAAAACTGCAAAGCACACGGGTGGGTAGGTGTTGTGGGCTGCAATGGCACGTGGGTTACCTGATGTCACTCACAACCTTCCAAGCCGTCAGCCTCGAACCTGCACTAAGGAGGAGAAGTTTTCAGTGAGGCCTTGCTAGGGAATGGCTGTGAGGTGGGTTTCCTGTGGCTGACTGATGCCTCTGCCATGAGGTGTTTGTGCTTTTGAATGGAAGCAGAAAAGGGAATGATGATTGGGCAGACTTTAAGCTGTTCAGTGGGATCTCGAAGTTGCATGGATTCCACAGTAGATGTCTCGTCCAAAGGTTGCATTCATATTAGTATTCAGAATCCAGTATTGCAGTATGTGAGAACAGAAAGGCGGTGGATTGTTATTTTTTCGTCCTGGGTAAACTCATGCTCACAGAAGAGAGGGGGAGGCAGTTCTCGCTATAATGTGGTTCGGATTCCACAATAAGCTGTAGGTCCCGTTGCTAGGTAACCAATTGGTTCTTAGCCACGTAAAAGAAGTCTAATCCTTCGGGCCAGCCCTAGGAGAGCTGTTAATCAGCTCAGTGGTCTGGTAAAACTAAGGTATACTTAGTTTGGTGGTTTAACTTCGCCACTACCTGTTTTATACAAAGAGACTCAAGGAATGCCAGCCGCTGGGAAGTACGAGCTCTCGACAGAGTTTTAAATTGATTGTAATCAATATTTATTTTGCATTTTTCGCATGCTCTCTAATGCTGGAAAATTCCGGATTAGACAACTTGACGCCTATGTGACAATGCGGACTTTAGTAACATCCGGGAGGCACCGACATATTTCCCTTGACTACAGCGGGGACAAAAAAATAAATTCACTGTTAATAAACTGCAACATTTATTTCTACATCTGTTGATAAAAAAATACGTAAGTAAAAATTAAAAAGTGAACACATTTTATACCAACGAAAACTGTCTAGCGATTTCTGCTATTATTTCACGAATTGGCGCGTGTAAATAAAGCTTCTTCCATCAGCATTGGGCCAAATGTCTTTACAAAAAATTTTTTGAAGTGCCACGCATTTTTCTCAGGATTTCAGTCTGACATGGCCCCAGTGCCCTTCAGTACGTTGAGTATTAGTACCTGTAACCGGATCAACAAAATTGTGCTCATGACAACGGTTTGATGCACGTAACTGAACATGGGCCAATTATAAATATTTCGGTAGGCGGTCTACTGATCAGACGTGATCTATAGAACCAGGCGCAATGCGGCGCTGAATAATGGGCCTCAACGTAGCGACGTTTCGGCGAAGGACGTGAAACATGCGCAATTCTTGGTCTCCATTTTGATGTTTCCACGCCATGCCGAAGATGCATGAGCCACCGATGCGGTTTCCATAATTATGGCGTGCTGGCGGCGCACGATTCCCAAGCAGCAACCTTCCGCGGCTATGCTTTCTCCGGCCCCTCATGAGACTTTCGTCAATTTGAATCATTCCTCCAGGACCACCCCACTGGTTTTCATCGTTCACAGCACGAAAGAAGTTTCTCGGATATAATTTCGCCAGTCAATAAAGGTACCACCCTTCGAAACGACGCCTGGAAGCATAGACTCCGTTTGTGCTAGAGGCAGATTTTTAACCCAAAAATACAGAGTTGCAAGCACAGCTTTGACTGAAATTTTTGCAAGTGACTTTCTATCCCTAGCTGACAGAGCA
>NC_089785.1:15594047-15636547 GCF_040412425.1 Macrobrachium rosenbergii | reverse complement strand
GCATACGAGTAAAAAAAATTATTTCTGTTCCACACGTGATTGTGTGTTGGTTATTTCTAATATATATATATATATATATATATATATATATATATATATATATATATATATATATATATATATATATATATATGTGTGTGTGTGTGTGTGTGTGTGTGTGTGTGTGTGTGTGTGTGTGTGTGTGTGTATGTATGTATATATATATATATATGCTAAAAATATATGTATATAATACCTGTCTATATATACATCATATATACATAATAATACATTATACATACGTGTATATATACAGTATATTTAGTTGTATTCTTCTCAATCACGAAGATAAAATATCACGATGTACTCCTCAGTGAAAACGAAGGAGAAACCAGAGGAACACGGAAATAGAGTTCTTAATTTGTCGCAACAGTTTCGCCTTCCACCAGGCCTCTTCCGGGGAACTTTATTGACTAATCAGTTTAAGAAAAACATACACCGGGCATATGTTTACATTTGACTTCAAGACTTACATAAAACATAAACAACTACAAATGGTTAACGGTGCTTACAACTGTTACAGGATAATATAAAATATAAAAATTGTCTGGTACATGGTTCGTCCAATAGAATAGGTTAACAGTTTAATGAGGCTGAACAGGTAATTAAGTGAATACCTAAGTCAATATATTACATAATTTATACTGGTTTTTCATGATATGTAGAAATAGCGGGTCTGTCTTGAATTGGGTAAAAGTATTCCGTAGCATGTTTACGAATGGCACTGTTTCTTTGATCAGTAGCGATACTATACTTATGTTGTGCAATTCGTTTCTCAACAGTTTTTGCTGATTGTCCAATATGAAATTTATTGCAACCACAAGGAATTTTGTATACTACCCCGTTGTCGCATATAGTGCTGTTTCTTGTTAAAGCTCTGCCAATGGTATATATATATATATATATATATATATATATATATATATATATATACTGTAACAAAGAAGAACTAAAGTTGATTCGTATACTTCTGAATATTGATTAATAATTTTGATTTATGAAAAAACTAAGTATAAAAGACCTTGTCTTTGTTTAGTAGTTTTAAAATTTGCAGAAAATCAGATATTTAGGAAATATTTGGAATTCCGTTTAACCAAAAAGATAGGGAATGTTTATGAGTCTGTTCTGTGTCTAAGAGCAAACGAGACAGAGAGAACTGACTGAGTTATTCAATCATGAAATATTTTATTTCGTTGCAAATTTTTTAAGTCCCGAGACAATTTCTAAGAATTTCTCTCGTCGTCTTTGCGAGAAGTCGTAGCTGTAACGGAAAAAGGTTAGTAAATATTTAGTGCATTATACCGAATTTAAACATTTTAATAGTAGCCATTGTGTAGAGCGATTCCACGTCAACATATTTGTCACCTCTCGAGTATAAATTGGTGCTTGCCAGGTAGAAAGAGCAAAGGTGAATTCTTTCGAGCACTTCATTGGCTTATTTTCTGTACTGAAATCTAAAAACGCCTTTGTCTTCACGACATGAAAGCTACTTTTCATTAGTCAGTGTAAGAAACGACAGCGTCCACCTTTATGTATTTCCCTCAGTCGAGAGAGAGATCCATTAGACCTGGAACAGAGTCGAGAGTAACGTAATCTAATTCTCCCAGCCGCCAAAAGGGTAACTGATAATAGTTACTTTCTTCAAGCGCCACCCGGGAGATCTAGGATGGTTCTGTTCTCTGCAGTTGTTTGGCCTTTTCATCGTGGGGATCGAATCTGATAATTCCTCCTGCTTCCAATTCCTGTGGTTTCCGGACCAGTTTCTCTTCGTTCCTTGTCCCAGAAGAAGCGAGAACAAAACTTTAGCCTTTAGGTTGTCGTAGAAGAGTGGGTGACGGTCTCATCCCAAAGAATATATTTTATGAAATATATACAAGATTAAAAAGTTGGAAGGCTTCCTTGGTGCTACTAAGGTTCTGCAAAGCTTGATCTGTATCATCGCTAAATAAGTGATTGTGCTGAAGTGGTATTGACAAGAGGGATGAAGGGATTATTTGGACACCGTCAGAACTGGTAAATTCATACATCAGAATACAGTGAGTACACTTGTAGAAGCTAAATGATAACACAGATGTTGAATATAAGTTGGAAACCTCGAGGATGCGACGGTGCTCCTGTTGCGGCTTCTTAAGTTCATGAAAACCTTTTGTAAGTTTCAACATTGTTCTTGTATTTGGTCTACATCTGATGTATTTCGCCTATATCTGATGTATTTCTTCGAATGTGAATAGTTAACAGCGTCCTGGAGTTCCATAATATTTTTTCTTCAGTCCCGCCCTCTTTTTCACAAAGCTACCAAGGCTGTATGCAAGAATATATTAAAACAAATTATCCCCTTTACGTTGAATAGATGTTTGTTGCAACGGCCACATTTACGTCTTAACTTGTTTCTATTTCTTGAAATATGGGTATTTTTCTACTAAAAGTAATATTTTCTTGAAAGCTAAGCTTAAACCTCTCCACTTTGTAAAATTCTAAGTTATTTCCTTACAGTTTACAATATTGATACATACTTGTCTAAATTAATTTCAGCTGAAATTTCTGTTTCTTGACAGAAGAATGTTGTTATTATCAGTTCATTGTCTTCAATTCCTCATGGTCTGACTTCAGACGTCAAATAGGCACTGTTGATTGATGGTTTTTATAGAAATTCCTCAGTCAAACTTCATTCTTAGTTTTAGCTTAAATTATTCAATATTCTCTCTTCCCCAAACTCCTTTTTTGGCCATATGATTTGTAATGGATTTGTCAGTGCTTCTCAGTTCACAAGGGTCTGCAGTGTTCACTTTAGGCGTACATATATTTTTTATATTGCTTTTAATTAGTTTGTATTATGGTATCTTCCTTTGGTATATCATTTCACACTTTTTATAGCATTATATAGCATTATGTAGACCCTAAGAAATATTTCTATGTAGTAATAAAAAAATATTTCTGTGTATAATGATAAAATGTTTGATTGAAAATAATTGCTTTGTCAGCGTTGCGTAATCCATAGTCAACTTTTTCTTGTGTGGGTCAAGTGTTGAATAAGAGTGTTGTCTAGCATTCACCAATATTCAGTTCAGAGAAAAAAGATTTTGCCGAAAAGTTTTCAATTTGTTAAAGTTACAAAAACGAAGAACACAAATATGATGTCAGCTTCATATTTGCGCATGAGCACAAGAAGGTGGGAATTACACTGAAGGCCTAATGCTGGTAAGTTTCTTTATATTAAGCTGGCCTTATGCCAGCATAGGTAAGTCCTTGCCCAAAGACAACCTGTGGTGATTGACAATGCGTCAAAGATGGCTGTTGTAGACCTCTTGATACAGATTTGCCAAACTAAAGAAAAATACGAAGGTGCCATGGACCATGCTTATGAGGGGTTTGTTCTTGGGAGGGTGGGGCCCCGTAAACAAGTGCTGATTGGCTGGCAGGTTGCTACTAAGATCTCTGGCTAGTGGTCACACCCTCTCATTTGTTTCAACATTATTTTCAACGCTGAATGACCTCATAGGTCCCAGCGCTTGGCCTTTGGCCTTAATTTTACATTCCAATTCCAATCATGGCTATGTTGCGATGTAAATTTTGGAGCTATTTTCGAGATTGTCACTGCTATTCGAAGTCTCACTCCAAATATAATAATAATATTATTAAGTATATATTTTCTTATGTCAGTTAGTAAGTTTACCCATACAGGCAAATGACGATTGTCCCAGAGGGAGTCACTCCTGAATACATCAGCTGGGGATAATCTCTTGTTCACTCTGAGCATTCGACCTGAGGTCTCGCCGCACCTCTTTCCACTTGGACGTTGACGCTTCGATTCAACAGTTCAGGTCAGTCGAATGTTTTGTTCAACACGACCATCAAAAATCCTCCCAGGTTCCCATAGAATTTCTGTTCCTATCGATAAAATATTTATGATGTGTAAATTAAGAGATTAGACTCGAAGTGTATAAAAAGATGAAAGCAGTGCATGTACCTAGCGGTTTCATTGAACGGGAAGCCATATCTTGTTCGTTTGTTTGTTTCCGCTCTGTGTTTTCAAATTTTCGTAAGAGGGTTAAGGTGCTTCCATGACATAGGTGTCGCTTGGCGACTTTCACTCTACCATCTAAGATTATTTCTAATCCATGGCGTGTTGTCTCAGAACTCCTTTGGCGATAACTGTCGAAATATTTCATGGTCAGAGTCTGAAGAAGAAGAAGTAGAAGAAGAAAAAGAAGAAGAGGAAGAAGAAAAAGAAGAATTATTTCAATATTATTTCACATGTGGTAACTCTCTCTCTCTCTCTCTCTCTCTCTCTCTCTCTCTCTCTCTCTCTCTCTCTCTCTCTCTGTGACAAGCACACCTGTTCACCTGCGTTTCTCTCGCTGGGGTCTCTTAGCTGACTTGTGAGGTGCATTGGGAAGCTTGTAAGGTGCAATGGGAGACTTGTGAGGTGCAATGGAAGACTTGTGAGGTGCATTGGGAGACTTGTAAGGCCCATTGGGAGACTTGTAAGGCGAAATTACTGACTTGTAAGGCGCAATGGGAGAATTGTGAGGTGCAGTGGGAAACTTGTAAGGTGCTTTGGGAGACTCGTGATGTGCATTGGGATACTTGTGAGGTGGAATGGGAGACTTGTGAGGTGCACTGGGAGACTTGTGAGGTGCATTGGGATATTTGTGAGGTGGAATGGGAGACTTGTGAGGTGCACTGGGTGACTTGTGAGGTGGAATGGGAAACTTGTGATGTGCATTGGGAGACTTGTGAGGTGCACTGGGAGATAGCCGAAAAAACGGAAGCCTCTCTTCAGTTGCCCTCAGGTTAAATATCGTAAGAAAACTTTATTTGCATATTATTCCAAATAAGTGGTTGCCTTGCGGTTGACTTTAAACTTTTAAATAATTTGACCAGTCCGGACATGAAGCGTGGAAACATAGTATTATTTTGCATCACACGCAGACGGAAGTTCAGAAATTTCACGCAAAGATGATGTCGCCAGTTCACGTGATGTATTCGTCATTCTGTAATGGAAATTCAACTTAAAGGAACGAGAAGGTATCAAAATGAAAACCTTGTGTGTCAGGTGCATTACAAAATTTTGAAAAGATGGGAAATTATTTCATAAAAATGTTTTTGATACCATTTATTTTTGTTAATTATTTACGATTAATTGGTGCCTTAAAGGGCCGTTATGTGAAATTACGAAGTGGAAAATAAAAAAAAAAAAGAGGAAAAACATTTTGTCGTTAATGGAATGCAATATGGCAGAATTCTGTATTGTAGTTTAACTGGTTTTTGTTGATTTTTATAAATTTCAAATTACTTGTAATGACTTCATTTGTAGTATGAGAAAATTTGTACAATTATTCATTGCACTCAAAAAACCGATTAAATATTTCCATTATTTTTATATAAACATCAAATTTTACTTTTTATGTAAAGCTCATAGTAAAATTACCGATTAAGATTAAATCGATTTCAGAAAACATAAACATGATATTTCAGTCACTGCTTTGAAGGGGAGACTCATAGAAAACGACTTTTATGGGTCTTGTGTTTTCATTGTCCTGCCAAGTACAATCCTCACTGTCACAACGAAATTGAACTTTATCTGAAAGTTGTATAGAGAGCGCGTATTTCCCTGAAGCGACCAGAATTATAATAAATATGTACAGTATGTATTGATTGGTGACTACTCTTTTGTACATTATAGGTACGTGTAAGAGTATTTTATAAGGTAAGATGACGTTATTGTAAATTTGATATGGATAAAATGTGCAATGTTGACACAAGGATAAATAATAATTCCTTTACTTCTCAAATATTTGGGCTTTCGCAGATTTCATCTCCTTTGTATCTCATTCGCGCAAATTGAAACCCATAAAGTTTAAATATATATATATATATATATATATATATATATATATATATATATATATATATATATATATATATGTATGTATGTATATATAACAAACGTAGTGTGTGTGTGTGTGAGAGAGAGAGAGAGAGAGAGAGAGAGAGAGAGGGGGGACCTCAAACAAGGTTTACAGACCTGGCCTAACATCCAATAAGATGCTGTGTCTTAGATTACCAAAACTTTTCTTTGCAAGTTGTAATAAAAACTAACCAACTAACTTTGGTCACACTACTTACTGAGGAAGTCTCATGATAGATGAAACAGCCTCGTCTGACGAGGCTGTTTCATCTGTCATGAGACTTCCTCAGTAAGTTCCTTCATTATTTAACGTCAAAAGGAAAGTTTTATGATCCAGAAAAAGAATCGAGTTCATTCCATGGAGAAATGGAATGAACTCGATTCTTTTCTGGATCATAAAACTTTCCTTTTGACGTTAAATAACGAAGGAATCGATGCATACAGAAAAGTAGAGGGATTGCACACGAAGTAATTAAGGCAGACATAGCGTTTATACTAGTACACATACAGACGCGCGCACGCATACACACACACATTATATATATATATATATATATATATATATATATATATATATATATATATATATATATATATATATATATATATATATTGTTACGTGCGTGTCTTGGGCTGATCATTTATTGTTCAATTTACGTAATTTTTCACGGCCCTGCAAGCCAAGAATACACGTAACCTGTCACTTGAAGCCACGAATTAACCTCAAAGGCAGGCATTAATTAGCCAAAGGTCGCCAGTTAAGGGTAATTAACCTTAACAAAGAATATTCAAGGAATAAAGACTTTATGATAAACGTCACCAACTGCAGACGCAGACACAGAATCTTTACTCGTTAAGATGGTATTAAATACAACGCAACAGTTCCTCCAAACAGTGAACGAGACACAAAGAAAGCATAGAGACTTAAAATGATTTGCTTAACCTAAACCCTAGTTATTTTACTGGAATAAAGGGGATGAAGCTAACAATATAATAATTTGGCTTAATATTAGACTTTGCACAAGCGATTACCTTCAATGGTGGCTGGAGAATGAAACAAAGAAAGAGTTGGAAATACAGAAAAGAGGTTAAAAGAATGGGTGAAGTTTTGAACAAGAGCCACAGACTTTACCTTAGGACGAAGCGTTGTTGCACATCAACGGACGACCGGAAGTTCTTGCAATTGCTTCTTCACTTCACTAATAGAATAATAGACAAAAGGGCGGAGAGGCCCAAACGGATGTGTTGTCTCCCCGAAAGCTTGATTCTCTCTCTCGTTCGCGGACTGGGCCTAGGTCAAACAGGCCTACAGTCATGCCTTAGGCGTCTACGCTCTGTTAAAAACATTCGCCAAGAGAGACAGGTAGAAAGGAAAAAAGGACTTTAGCACCACCTATTCTTAAAGTTGAATATGGAAATTTCTCCTATGTGGTGAAATGCCTAAATGCTACCTATCCCTTTCTCCAACGGATGTTAAAGTTTGAACTGAAGACGCTTCTAATGGAGACAACGGCTTTTCCCGGTCTTGGTCAGGCTGATATTATTTACAATCAAATGTTACGAGGGCGAACAGCAGTAATATTTATAAATATATATATATATATATATATATATATATATATATATATATATATATATGTGTGTGTGTGTGTGTGTGTGTATATATATATATATATATATATATATATATATATATATATATATATATATATATATTTTATTTATTTGGCCTTTGACAATCAGAATTGATCTCACCCTGGGGCATCTTCGCCAACAAAGCGTCACTGAAATGGGGGTTTAGTTTTACCAGTGATGGGCCCTTCCCCATTCTCTGCACTGTTAGCTAGCCAAGAGCCTATGGCGTCTCTGCTTCTTTGTAGAAAACAGATGATTCCTTTGCAGAGTCCCGAAACCAGTCATTTCGTTGCTGACTGTAGGAAACACGCCATTGCTGAAGGTGTTCCTCGATGCGTAAGTTCCTGCCACATTACAGTCCTCAGTAAGTGGGGAAACCAATTTCGCATATGCGGTAGGCATTGCACTTACGGGATTTTAGGCCACGCCAGAGGTTGCCACTGAGGAGTATGTGAAATTGGTATCACTGCTTCCCCACGTCGAGGTATCCAATGGCAACAGGAGGTTTTCGGCTCGAAGCTCTTCCTTCTCGTGCCTCCTACGTCTGCGTTGACCTTGTTTCCTCGTTCTCTGGAAATTCATCATCTGTCTTCGCAAAGAGGCAGAGTCCGATCCATACGGATAAACTGTCTCTGATTTATCCCAACTTTTGTAATCGGACACGTGACGCATCTGGATTCTGGAGACATTTTCATCTCCACTGCTCGACTCTTCGGGAATTCTTGGGATTCCCGGGAATGTCAGGGACTTCCAGCAGATGACAATGATTTGGAATAATTCTTCATCTCTTTTTCTAACTATATGTATGTATAATTATGTATAATTGTTTGTAAATAAATAAAGCTCCGCTAGAAGATGACAAGCGCGGAGAATTCGAGAAGTTAAGAGGGCATTGTGGCTATTACAATCACATTTGTATCCGGTAAAAATGACCGGTAGATTCTACACACACACTGACACACACACACACACACACACACACACACACATATATATATATATATATATATATATATATATATATATATATATATATATATATATATATATATATATATATATATATATATATATAAAATCAATATTGGAGTTGCGGAAGGGACTTCATATTCGCCCTTGGCTTAGTTAAGCTGCCAAGGGCTTCTCTCTGTTAACCGTAAGGCGCACATGACCTTTTAGAAGTCATCAGTTTGACAAGATCACGGCTTTTTTGGGCATTGCTGCTGTCTGGGCTCTCTCATCTCATCCTACCCGGGTTTTGTTCCAGACGTGGAGTTTAACAT
The DNA here is from genome assembly GCF_040412425.1 of Macrobrachium rosenbergii. NCBI lineage: Eukaryota > Metazoa > Arthropoda > Malacostraca > Decapoda > Palaemonidae > Macrobrachium > Macrobrachium rosenbergii. The sequence continues at coordinate 15,627,679 of NC_089785.1, read as the reverse complement.
TGAAACTGTTGAGGTGAGCTTTAGTACATTCAGTTATTTAATCTTTAGGTTATTCTTTCGTTTTGACTTTCTCCTGCTATCTGGACCCGTGTGTAAGTGTGGATGTGTTGTTTTCTTTTTGTAATAGTGTAATTGGTTTGGGTATTTTCGTTTAAGGGTAACCGCGTTTTTGGATATTTATGTATTGAGAGGTTCAGGTGTTATTTCCGTCTAGTGTTTATGTATTAAATATTAAGTGGTTTATTGTCAGTGTACATTTGTCCTTTTTGAATCAGTTTTCACACAGGTATTTGTAAGCACGATTCCACCCATTGTGGACTTCGTTGCAGGTAAGGTGAACATTGAAACTGGAACTTTTGTTTTATCAATTGGTGTTTTGGAAACCTGTTCATTACAGTATATATATATATATATATATATATATATATATATATATATATATATATATATATATATATATATATATATATACACACACACATATATATATATATATATATATATATATATATATATATATATATATATATATATATATATATATATATATATATATACACACACACACACACACATATATATATATATATATATATATATATATATATATATATATATATATATATATACACATATACACACACACACATATATATATATATATATATATATATATATATATATATATATATATATATATATATATATATATATTTATATACATATATTGCTCCAGTGGCATCAGTAAGTCTTGCAGGAATCTTTGTATCTTCAGATTTTTCCGATTCTCATGCATCAGCTTCTGGTAAAAATGTATGCAGACTACTTTCTTCTATTTATTGTTTTTTTTTGTAACGAGAGCTGTTTCGCCACTCTGCGGCATTTTCAGGGGACTACAAACTTTTTTTTTTTTTTTCAGATTAAGCTTGCTTTATGCCAGCACGGGCTCTTGCTTATAGAGCTGTCCTTATTCATATATTTTGGATTTATAGCCTTTTTGTTTTATCATGCGGAATGAATAGTGCATGAATGACTTCCCTCCTGAGTAGTCATAGGTAGAGGGATTAAAAGAGGAATCATTTTTAGGGGCCGCAAAGCGTTAGGTACTACGTGTGTAGAGTTGTATAAATACTCACATGCAAATGCAAAGTGAATAGTATTTGCAATAAAATCAAGTCATCATTCTTAAGATCGTGTATGTGCATCAACATTTTTTAGTCCGTTGTAAATGGGATTCGGTGTTTTTTATTACGTGGGTCTCCAGGGCTGCAGCTTTTCAGATTATTTTGATATTGTGGTTGTAGGTCTTATGTTATGTAAGAGACAGTTTCAAGGAAATATCAATGCATCTTATAGATCAAAGTCTTTATGAAGATCTGCGTGTCTGTATTTTAGAATATTTTAATATTGTGGTTCAGTTATTTTATATGGGACACATTCAGGGAAATTTCAAGGATTCAGAAAGTCCAAGGTCTGGATGAAAGTCTCTTGGTATGTGTGTGTGTGTGCGCGCGTGCGCAAGATGTGTTGTCACTGAGGTAGAACTTCGGGGCAATGTATTCTGGAAGACGCGAGTCTTTGGGATATGTGGGCAGCAAAATTCTCATCATCATTTATCTTTTTCTTTGCTTTCTTGTAAAGTAAAATGCGTTTCCGGGAAATTTAAAATCAATTTAAAGGTTTTTCGCTGTAAATTGCACCGATTCTGTCGTGGGAGCCCACCTGAGTCTTCCTTGCCATGACGACCTGTTAAATGGCCCTTTGAAGAAGAAGAAGAAGAAGCAGTAGCAGTCGTCACTGAACTTTTAAATAATGCGATGATCGGAGATTCTCACAGGGAATTACTTTTTGCAAAATCGTTAGAATTATTGAAGCTGAATTAGCGAATATCACATGGGCAGAAAAAAAACAAAACCTTTTTGCACGATAGAAACTGCCAAAGATATTTGATACTGGATGCTCTTAGTACCTAAAAAGAAGATATAAAATGGGAGGAGAAAATTTTTGATATATTCATCCATCTCTGTCCATTTTTATATTTGGAGGCATTCTTATCTGCCCACATTTGGCTTATCAGGTGGCATCCGTTTTATTGGTCATTAAAAGCTTAAATTCCTCATGGTTGAATTGTCCCTTGGTCTCATTGCAATTTTTGAATAGATATGGCTTTGGGTATTCTAATAAAACATGTCATAACCACATGTCGGTAACTTATCACATGAGCATCACAAATAGGATGAATTCAAGTCAACGACTTATTGGCAGTCTTGACTGGTGCTTCTTCATGCGATTATCCAGCATTGTCAAAGATTCGTTCTCCACTTATGGTCGTTGACCTGTTTTTAACCAGTTCGTGGTATGTATATGACAAGTTGCCGAAGTCTTTATGATATGTTTTAATGTAATGTGGACGACCCTTTAGCTGCGTCTTGGTTATCTGCAGGATTTCATTTTTTATTTCTTCAGACAACTTTTGAGTGACTTTGATTCCCTGATCCCTTCGGATAACCATGCGACATTTGTAAACTTAGTATTCAAAATATGAGTATTTTTAATATAGACTCTGTTATTGAATATTGAATTCTTTCAATGCTGCTACCTGGAGTAGGTAAGTGACCATAGAGGCCACATTTATCTTCCTTATGCTGGCTTGATGACCGTATACCCATCTTTGCAGACTCTAGGAGATGCCATAGCCTGGAACTTTAACACTCTTGGGTGCGAGTTCCCTTGCTTAAGGGTACAGTCGGGCACACTTTCATTTCCATGCCACTTTCCTGTTTATTCAAAAGATGGGCCAGACTGGCCAAAGGGAGAGAAGTCGTTGCTTGATGATTTTATGAAGGAAATTGTTCCCTCTGTACTTCATCTCTTTCTGATTTCATTCTTAATCTTTTTTGAAGTGCTGTAAGCATAAAAGAAAGCATACGATTAAAAATGACTACCTATTAGACAGAAAGGAAAGTAATCTGATAAATAACTGAATCTGTCATTTGTTCAAGTTACGAAACATGTCAGCATGGGCTGTTTAAAGGAGACGAAGAATCAGACGATAAAACTAAGACCTTGGATTCTCTTGTAAAAAAGCAATATAGGATTACTTCAAGATTCCTCACAGGTAGGCAAGATTCCTTACAGGTAGGCAGCAGCAAGTTACTGTAGACGGGGTCTTATTAAACCAAGACCTGTTGTGTCTGGACTCCCACAGGGTAGTGTTCTTGGTCCACTGTTATTCTTGAGTATATAAGTGATTCGTGAACAGCAGCACCAATATGCAGTAAATGTGCCTCGCTGTCGAACTTCTCAGTTCCGGACTGTGGGTTTCTCTTCTTCTTCTTCTTAATAATAATAATAATAATAATAATAATAATAATAATAATAATAATAATAATAATAATAATAATAATAATAATAATAAACTAGTGTTACAGATATCAAAATTAGAGTTCCCTGGATATCCCTGGAAACATTATAATGAGTAAATTTTAATAGTGAAAATGAAGAAGAGAGAGAGAGAGAGAGAGAGAGAGAGAGAGAGAGAGAGAGAGAGAGAGAGAGAGAGAGAGTACGTCTGAAAACTGAAAAGAAGAAGGAGGAGAGAGAGAAAGTACGCCTGAAAACTGAAAAGAAGGAAGGAGGAGAGAGAGAGAGAGAGAGAGAGAGAGAGAGAGAGAGAGAGAGAGAGAGAGAGAGAGAAGAGTACGTCTGAAAACTGAAAGAAGAAGGAGGAGAGAGAGAGAGAGAGAGAGAGAGAGAGAGAGAGAGAGAGAGAGAGAGAGAGAACGTCTGAAAACTGAAAAGAAGAAGGAGGAGAGAGAGAGAAAAGTACGCCTGAAAACTGAAAAGAAGGAGGAGGAGGAGAGAGAGAGAGAGAGAGAGAGAGAGAGAGAAAGTACGTCTGAAAACTGAAAAGAAGAAGGAGGAGAGAGAGAGAGAAAGTACGCCTGAAAACTGAAAAGAAGAAGGAGGAGAGAGAGGAGAGAGAGAGAGAGAGAGAGAGAGAGAGAGAGAGAGAGAGAGAGAGAGAGAGAGAAAAGTACGCCTGAAAACTGAAAAAAGAAGAAGGAGGAGAGAGAGAGAGAGAGAGAGAGAGAGAGAGAGAGAGAGAGCGAGCGAGCGTGTGGGCAACGTCAGTTGATAACTTTGTCCCGTTGGCCAAGTCGAAACAACGAAATCCTCTCTGTTCAGAAACTAGACAAAGGGACTCCATCCTCCCCCCGATTTCTAAACCTTAACATCCATTGCTATCAAACTCGTGAGGAGCGTCTATGAGAGACATCCTTATAATTCTCAGGATTTCCAAAGCTTTGCCCGACGCTGATTTCTTTTTATTTCTCTTTCTTAATGAGGAATGGCTTCGAGTGTCGGCCTATAAGCTAGTCAGAAGAAGCGGAGAAATGTCTTCCTCACATACACAATCGCTCTCTCTCTCTCTCTCTCTCTCTCTCTCTCTCTCAGCATTTCTTCTCAAGTGTTGAGTATGAAAAATGCTCTGTCCGTGTATTTGGGGAGCCAATAGAATCTTAATCAAAATAAACTGAATAGACACGATAGATTAATTAATCCCTGTAAGTAAATCTTTGTCAGGGCAAGATTATAGTGTTCCCAATTTCCCTTCAGACTTCTTGACAGTTTTCCTTGACAGTTCCTGTTGTTTAGATGAGTATTTTGCCCTAAAATTTGAAAAAGGTAAACGAGCTTCAATATTTTCTCTGTTTTGTTATTCCATAAACCAGATGGAGTTAGCACATAGAAAAAAATCGTAGATCGTTAGTAGGCACTACTGGGGGAATGTATATGAAATATCTTCCCCACAAAACACAGTAAAAAAACAAAGAAATACATGCTAGATATCTATATCTATATCTACATCTATCTATCTATCTATATATATATAATATATATATATATATATATTATATATATATATATATATATATATATATATATATATATATATATATATATATATATATATATATATATATATATATATATATATATATATATATATATATATATATATATATATATATATATATATATATATATAATCAGTCACCATACAAATTGTGAAGTGAACTGTTCAGTGAATGTTGGGGACAACTTGAAAAGGCTGATTTACAAAGAGCGACCCCATCAAAGGATTAAGCTGAAAAGATGAAGAATAATCGAACAAAAATAATGATGTACAGAACCTTCCTCTAATGAATTTTTATAGTAACTTCCAACTCATATGGCTTCGAAAATTGAGTACTTAACGAACAAATTAGAGGAAGTGGGCAGCCTGCCCACCAAAACTGCCGTTTCACCATCGCAACTAAACTACCATAGCCCTAACTATTATTCTGTTTTGTGAGCTCTAAAGAAAATACTGGAAAACTTGGCTTTTAAGTGAAGGGAAAAGCATTAGGTAAGATAACCACGTCCCTTAAGTGTCCCTATCTGCCTATTATTCATTTGGATGAAAGTTGAATCTTAACTTTTAGATTGACCTGTGACCTCAGAAGACAGGTCTTGATAAAAATTGAGGGCAAAGTAGGCATGGACACCTAACGTGCGTCCTGCAAAGATTTCTCAGAATTCAAGAAAAATTAAAACTAAAAACAAAAAGTTTTCTTTTGATTTGGTTTGTGACTTACGAAAATAAGCCAAGATATATAATCATTTTGTTAAATTACCACCAAACCTCTAAATTGTCAGGTGATCTTGAAAAGTTTGACTAGGTCAAATATATTTAGCAGAATTATGACACACCTACAAGGACCCCAACTATCCAGTGACCTTCAATAATAGGTCAAAGTGTAAACCATTGTTGGTCTTCGACACAGTAGACACCGGCTGTTAATCAGCTCAGTGGTCTGGTAAAACTAAGGTATACTTAACTTTTAACTAACAGTCTCTGATGTTTTTACAAAATAGAGAAACAGCAGATAAGTAATTGGATGCTAATCTGTCTCTGCTGTTCTGTAAAGAATTAACACGAAGCAATTAATGAATGCAATTGATATTCTTATCGGCTTAGGCGAGGGATCCTGGGATTTTGAAAGCTCTCCAAATTTTAAATAATGGGAATGGATCCATTATCCCTCGGTTGTCTTGTTTCGCTTCTGATGTTGAAATTCTCTCTCTCTCTCTCTCTCTCTCTCTCTCTCTCTCTCTCTCTCTCTCTCTCTCTCTCTCTCTCTCTCTCTCTCTCTGCAAATTGCTTTTATAGCTGTAACGTCAGTCTTTTGATATATGTCCCAGTTTTCCATACTGAAGAGTTAGTTTTCGAAAACCAGATTCTCTAAGTGAACTCTTAGTCTTTCGCAAAATCACGTTAAATTGAGACATCCAACTATTTATTGTACATTGCTGTCACGGTTCCCTCTCCATTTTTATTTGAACCAGGAAATTAAACATGACAGGTGCGATTTTTTTCATTTCATTTTCTCTGACTGGGGAAAACAATCTTCCCTGATGATACACCTTAGCTTTGAGCCTTGCCCGGACTATGGATCACTAATTCAGGTAATGAATAATATCGCTACGATTTGTCTATCGGGAATAATTGTCAGCCATCAGGAATAATGATAATATTGGACGCCGTTGCCATGAATTATGGGCAAGAATAAGAGGAAGGCTGGCGAGAAAACCTTTCCGAATAGCCAAAGGTTTTATTGATTGATGAATGGGAAAGAGATGTTAGATTAGGGTTATTTACAAATGATTCTGCTTTACTAAGTCGTGGGTAGAGGTGGTGGTAATGTACAGGAGGCAATCATCATATTCTATTTAGAAAATGGAAAAGGGGCTAGACTCATGGAATAGGACGTTTCCCAGAAAAACTTGTCATTTTCGATGATGGAAAACCCTTTGAGAATAAGGACCTCGAACATATTTCAAATCATGTGTCCGACATGCAGACAACTGATGCCAGAAAATCCTAGAGAATCCTCTGACAAATCTTTAGTGGCTGCCCAGGGGCAAGAACAAATGCTGGCACAAGACCAGCTGAATCTAAGCCGGCTTTGAAATCCAGTAATTTGTACTTTTTTGACTCATGTTTTATGGAATAAAGTCATTGAGAGATAGAAAGCCACGAGGAGATGGGCTATATAAGAGAAACACAAGAAACGAAGAGAGAGGCTGCAGGTACAATAACGGCTTATTAGAAATTTAAGCGTCAGTAAGTATTGTTATTGTTGTGGTGTACGATACCTGCCGTGAAACAGCACAGTCACCTTATTAACACCTGAAAATTGATTTAAAGATAAAAATATAAGTTTGTAATATTTTGATGAAATAACACCGTAAAACCCTTTTTTTTCAATAAATGAAATATATAACTAAAGAGAGAGAGAGAGAGAGAGAGAGAGAACCACGATATAACTTCAAGCGCACACACACATATATATATATATCTATCTATCTATCTATCTATCTATATATATATATATATATATATATATATATATATATATATATATATATATATATATATATATATATATATATACATACATACATACATACATACATATATGGAAAAAAGCATAACATAATCCGTTGCGTAATAGAGACGCCTTTCTACCTAACATCGGGGTCGGACTGACTAGTAGCCTACCCCTAAATGAAAGGCAAGGGTGCTACTGACAGACCCACCAGGCCATAATACAAGAAGTTGCAACCTAAGGTCTTCCGTATCTGAGGCTTCCCAGATGAAGTTGCACACCGTCGCATACAAGCGAGTTGTCCACAACTTCCCGATTGTCCTGAGTGGGTAATATGCGAACATCCAACCTGCTGTCACTTGTTAAGTAAAAATAAATTTTACCTCGCATCAGGATTGAACTTACTTCAGTTACATGCTAGCCCCCACGCCTTTCAGATAAGAACCTTGGTTCAATCTGAGGTGAGGCAGAAAAAAATATATTTATACACATATGTGTATTCATGTATAATGTATGTATATATAAAATATTTATATATATATATATATATATATATATATATATATATATATGATAGGTAGATATTATACAGTTAGATATTATATATATATATATATATATATATATATATATATATATATATATATATATATATATATATATATATCTTCTTCTTCTTCTTTTAACGTGCTTTTATTCCCATTTTTGTATGGGGTAATATACTGTATATATATATATATATATATATATATATATATATATATATATATATATATATATATATATATATATATATATATATATATATATATATATGTATGTATGTATGTATGTATGTATGTATGTATGTATGTATGTATGTATATATATATATATATATATATATATATATATATATATATATATATATATATATATATATATATATATATGAGAGAGAGAGAGAGGTCTTTCTCGGAAATGAATCAGAATTGGGAAAAGTAAAGCATCAACGATGCAAGAATAAAAAAAAAAAATAGCAGAGGAGAACTGAAGGTGCAGAGCAGAGCCGTTGAAGCTAAAAAGAAAAGCTGAATCAGGACGAGGGCTTATTACGAAATTGCCGATCCGTTTCCGGCGCCGGAGTGTAGGATGTTTGGGGGCTCTTACGAATTGGGGAAAAAGGTGTCTGTGAGTGTGAGCTGTCTCTTTTCTATTTTTAGGGTTTTCTGTTCTCCTCAGTAATAGATATGAGATTTTTTTACTGTAAAAATATCACAGCGATCTTTTTATATTCATGTAAATCAAGAATTCATAGCGAAGTGAGGTTTGTCTTAAAAACAGTAATAAACTACGAATCGTGAAGCTTCTGCACATAAAACTCAACAAGAAAGAACGGAATGTTGAGTTTTGATGATAGGTATAATTTGCGATGATATCTTTATAAAAAAAAAAGAATACATTACTTTTATACAAAAGTTTCGTATGTTTAATGCTCGCTTACTTGGTATGGAATTTAAATTCATACAATAGCCAGACATGTTTCCCATTAGAATATTTTAGTTATTGCAACATCTTCCGCAGATTAAAATAAGGAGATTAAATAATAGAACCTCGTGTTACTCAGTCCGAGTACAATATTCATTTCTGTTTAATTAGTGCACTTAAAAAGGATAATCTCTGAATATCGTTAACTGAAAGATTCAATATGCCCCCATTGCCAAAATTGAAGAGTCCGGTTCAGACCTCTTCTGAAGTGGAAAATGTCTGGAAGTGATCAGTGATTACAAATCTGTCCCGATGTGTGGAACTGATATTAATCCACGTCCCATCACGAGAATGAAATGGGTAAATGAATGATGTAATCAAAGATTAACCAGAAGAACAGGCTAAATTCAGCCAATGGAGATGTATTCATTATCAGATTGACTACTCAAACTTTGTGGAAATTTACCTGGATACAAACAGAGTGTTATATGTACAGTAATTAGAACTTGTTTCTCAAAGGCGTCCTTTCTGCACCGGTTGTCTTCGTCATATTGACCTGATAGGCTGTGATTTAAAGTTTGAAAAACCAGTGTTTAACCTCACTTTCATATTCTCAAAGATATTATTAACGCCTTGAATGAACTTCCGAACATTATCTTGTTCTTTAAAAAATTTTTGTTTTGAAATACGATTTATATTTCGAAGAATTTTATCTGAATTAATTGTTTAGTTTCATCAAGACTTTCATTAACTTAAGAGATATTAAGACAGAGAGATGGGACCAGTGTTATGTAAATAATAATATTGGTAAAAAGGTAAAAATTACTTCAATAATGCATTACTTCCAGTAATATACCAACATTTGCTTCAAATATAGATACTGTTATTCGTTGTATGGGCCAAAGATTGAAGGCGATTTAGTAAATAAACCATTTCAGCGGTACTTACCAACAGAACTCCAGTACGCTGCGACAAGGAATTTTTATTATATTCTTTTATTCAACTTGACTTATGCGTCTGTCTGTCTGTTTGGGTCAAATCTTGTAACACAATTTTCGACCTGTTCTTTCGTCCGATGGACTTGAAATTTTGCATGGTTACTCAATCCCGGTGACAATACAATCTTGCGTGATCATTAGGTCAGCAGTGACCTCTAGTGACTCTATAGTGACCTCTCCCAGTATCTCAGGATTTGTATGAAACTAGTCGGATTTTTCACAACTTCTTTGGCTCGGCGGTAGAATCTGTCTTTTATATAACCCCTCCCCCTTCTTTCCTCCACCCCCTCCCCTTCCACCTCCCCTCCCCAACACACAGTCAAGTGTTAATTTAGCTGTGTCCTCCCCTTCCTTCTTCCCTCCCCTCCTTTCCTCTTCCAACTCCTTCCCACTTACCCTCCCCTTCCAGAGCACATGATCAAGTGTTAATTTAGCTGTGTCTTCCTCTTCCCACTTCCCTTCCCCTCCCCTCCCCTCCCCCTCACATTCCCCTCCCCTCCCCTCCCCCTCACCCTCACCCTCCCCGAGCACACGATCAAGTGTTAATTAGCTATCCTCCATTCCCCTGCCCTCTTCGAAGACATCCCACTACACTTCCCTTGCCACTTTCCCCTCCCCTCCCCCTTCCCTCCCTTCTCCCTTCCCTCCCCGTATGTTCCCTTCCCTCCTCTTTCCTCCCCTACCCCTTCCTCCTCCTCCCCTCCTCCCCTCACCTTCCTTCTGTCTCCCCTCCCCTTCCCATTCCCCTCATCCCCCCCTCCCCTCCCATTTCCCTTCCCTTCACCTTCCTACCCCTCCCCTTCCCTCTTCCCTCCTTTCCTCCTTCCTCTTCCCCCTTCCCTCTTCGCTCCTTTCCCCTTCCTCCACCTCCCCGTAAACGGACATCAATTTTGTTAACTGCAGTCATAAATCGGTTACAATTTCTGTCAAAACTAAAAAGCATAAAATAAAAAAAAAAATTTAAAACATGCTTTTATTAAAATGTACTAAAAAGTAAAAATAATTTTTTGAGACCAGAATTTTCTTACAATTAATCATGTCTACAAAAATAAAAGCGTGGGCCCCAAACATGGAAGGAAATGCTACCAAAAGGATATATAAATATATATTATTTTTTTTTTTCATGCAGCATTTCTTTCCATGTTTGGAGCTCACGCTTTTATTTTTGTAGACATGATTAATTGTGAGAAAATTCTGTGTATCTCAAAAAATTTTTTCTTCTTTTTAATAAAAGCTTGTTTTAAATAAGAAAATTTTTTAGATGAACTCGTTCAATAATGATTAAAAGCAGCAGCATCTATTGCTATCGAATGCAAACGCAGACTAACCCTTTCAAATGTGTATTCATTGCTCATTTTTTTTCTTTTAATGTTCCTTCTCAGAAGAGGTTGCCATTCAGGAATTTTCGAGTTTCTTTTCCCGGACTTGCCACAAATATAGATTCCGCCGGGTACAAAGTCTCTCTTCCCGCTGCTGCTGATTGAAAGTTGTTCTTTTTTAACTTTTCTCTTATTGTTACAACATCTCAAGATAAGGGAGTTATAGCTCACATTCCTGGTTGTGTTGTTATATTCCCCGTAGTTTACGATAATGTTACTGTAATGCATTTTATATCCACAAAGTCAAAATATAGGGTATTCGTCAAATAAATAGCTACGAAATTTCCTTCCTATCCTTTCATGAATATTGTAACGTAACATAAATGACAGTACAGTTACAACTTGGATCCCCAGAAGTCACTATCATAAGAAGATTTCCGTTCATTTTCACGTCATTCATATTCATAGCAAAAATGTCGTTGAACATTATAGTCAAAACTATTTTAAAGTTTTACCGTACTTTTCTGTTAATAATGAATTTCCTTTTTTATCGCTAATTTCATATTTGCTTTAAGCTTTAATCTTCAGAGTTTAATAAATGTTATTTTCAAATTATCCAAAGACAAGCATTTGGATAAAAGACCATCATTATTGAATTCTAAAAAATAAGCTTAAAACAAATAAGAAATTAACTATTAACAAAAATAAATTAATTATTAACAGAAAATCACTTTGATTATAATATTCTCCCGCATATCATTATAAATACTAATTATGTGACACTGCTGGATATCCAAGTGGTAAATGTTTCTTCATTTGTGCTTCAACATTCTTGAAAGGGAAAGAGACAGATTTTATAACAGTTTTACGGATAATAAGACCTGAACTATCGTGTGTGGATATACAATGCATCAGAATGTTTGTAAATATAACCGGGAATCTAACAATATAATAGAGAATATGAGATAAAACTGTTATCAAAGATAACTGGGAATATAACAGAGAATATGAGCTGTATGGCTGTTATCGTAATATGTCGTCACAATAAGAGAAAGCCGAAAAAGAAAAAGAGAGCGGAATAAACCACTTTCACTTCATCAGCAGCTGAGGGGAAGCGAGACGTTTTGCCTGGGCAGAATTTATATTTTTGTCAAGTCCGGGATAAAACTCGAAAATTCCTGAATGGCCACTTCTTGTAAGAAGGAAGAGTAAAAGAGAAAATGTATGCAATAGAGAAAAGGGGATGAGAAGGAAGGTGCTTACGACATTTCTCTTGCTGGTGGGAAGTTTGGACGTTTCTGTCCGAAATTTGTGCTGCAAATCTGCCTCTCCAAAATTCGCGGTATTGCGGTTTTAACACAAATGAAGTCTGCTCATTACGACACACCCAGATGCTTAAATATAAATGTTTTTCCTTTCTTTTGTGTACACATACACACTCAGACGTGCACGTACGCGTGCGCGCAGGCGGACGCACATTCATGCACGTAAGGTAATGGAAACGTCCTGGCCATGTTAAGGACCTAATTCAAGATTTGTAGATCTGAGTTAATTGAAAAAACACCTCTCTCTCTCTCTCTCTCTCTCTCTCTCTCTCTCTCTCTCTCTCTCTCTCTCTCTCTCTCTCTCTCTCGCGAGAAAACCGGATTACTGAAGTTTACGTTTCAGACAAAGGTTACTATTGATAAGTAAATAATACTAGATTGGTATTCTCCGTGCTTGAGATTCCTAATCCTGCTGACACCTTAATCCTGGATTTTGTTTTTTTAGTCGCCAGTTTAATTCATTTTATATAAGGGCATCGATCTCACTGTGAAAGAGGTACTTTAATTTCTCCGATACTTTTGAAGTTTAGCAAGCATAATTTCAAAGATTTAAAGATATAATATCTGTTTCCTAACAATAATTAGACTTTTCAAAGTGGTAAACTGCGTTTGCAATCGACAGAGTAATCTATTGCTTTTCTTCGTCATTTAACGAACTCGTATAGTAGTTTTCGTATAATAGTCTATGTATGCAGATTATAAAAGTTGTGTTCTTGAGTACAGCTGAAGTCGGTTTTTATGCTTTTGTTTAATTGCTGTCAATCTTTGGCCTATATAACTAATAACAGAATCTTATAGTTGTAACGAATATATTGAAATATTATTAAAAACGGTTTTTACCCTTTTACCAATATTCTCATCTACATAACATTGGCCAAATTTCTTTGGCTTGAAACTTCTATGGAGTTAATGAAGGTCTTGATGAAACTAAACATTTAGTTTAGATAAAATTCTTCAGACAACGAATCACAATTAATACAATATCTTAAAGCACACTATAATGTTCGGAAGTTCATTGAAGATGTTTGTGATAGCTTTTGACTAAATGAAAATTAAAAACTTACTTTCAAAACATAGAATCACAACCCTAAGTTCAGTATGATAATGACAACTGGAGCTTTAAGAACGCTTGCGAGAAATAAGCTCCAGTTATGTATAATACTCTTGTTTGTACGTCTCAGTTTGGTGAACTTGGCCCGTTTATCAGTCCTTTCTTGGCTGCACGAATCATAAAAGCTAAGTAAATCATCGTCCAGTTAATCTGTGGTTAAATCAGTCACTTTTCCAGTTCATTCTGGTGATGGGATGTGGACTACTATCAGTTCCGGACATCGGGACACATTTGTAATCACAGGCAAAAGAGTGATGAAATCACAAAAGGGGCAGTAAAGCCCAGCCACAAGAGGCAGATATGGAGGTGAGGGAATACAAAGGAAGGGGTAGGAGGGCGTAGGGCTTTACTCCGCAACCTGATAAATTATGATGAAAGCGAAAAGTAGAAATAGGAGTCCATTCTCAATCAGTATAGAAAGCGAGTGCCATGATAATACGCACAACGCTAACATGCCTGAAGAGATAGACACTGGCACTTCTTCCAGCAATACAATTTGAAGACATGTAGCAAATGTATCCTCTCAGAAGCGCGATCATATGAACGCAAGTCTACTTTGTGGGTAACATTTCATTTTCAGTTTACGTACCTGTAAAAGGAGAATTGTCGTGGTAAAAGAAAATATGAAAGAAGCTGCCAAAATTAGATTAGGCGTCGGAAATGTTTTATAAATAAAAGAATCGTAAAAGAATTAGTTTTCTTTATTGGTAAATACTGAAGGTGTTATTCATATTCACTCTTGAGAACCAAGTATCTGCACTACATTACCCTTAATTTGTTCCCAGAACACAATAAAGGTTTTAATAAACTCTTCGAACGACAAAATTTAAATCACCCTTTCACATCTCCATAAATTCCCACAAAATACTCTCGTATTGCGATCTCCTATAGGGATAAATGCTTCATTAAAAGACAGTGTAACGGATTCTGGAAAATTTGTGCAGCAATGTCATTTTCCTTTTGGTTGAGATTCTGGTAGTTATCTCGTTAAGTATATTCCCATCCCATTTGATGGCGGTCGCTGATAGAGTTGGAGTGATTTGTTGTCATAAAACTCTTCTCCGAATTTATTACGCTCGTACGTGGACGAGAAATTATATCCGAAACAAGGAATTACATCTGAAATGAGGAATTACATCTGAAATGAGGAATTACATCTGAAATGAATTGCATCTGAAATGTGGAATTATATCTAAAATGAGGAATTAAATCTGAAATTAGGAATCATGCCTGTATCAAATTACATCTGAAACGTGGGTTTACGTCGGGAATGAGGAATTATATTTGAAACGAGGATATATTTATGAAACGGTGAATTACATTAGAAACGAGGAAATGTATATAAAACTAGGAATTACACATGAACAAGACGTTACATCTGAAACTAGGAATTTCATGTGAAACGAGAAACTATTCGTAGAAGTAGGAATTACATCTGAAACAAGGAATTACATATGCAAGTAGTAATTGCAACGTGGATTTATATTTGAAATAAGGCGTTGCACCTAAAATGAGGAATTACACATGAAATTAAGAAATACATTTGAAACTGGGAATTCGGTTGAAAAAACTTGCTGAAAGCCAAAAGCTCTTCCCTTCTGGCACCCTCCCCCCTACAAAGGAAAAAAGGGGCATAGTGAAAAAAAATGTCTGTCTGGGTGGATGGCGGGCCTTAGTGTTATATCATTTGGCTCACAATTACATGATCTTGGTGAAAAAATATGTGTGTGTGTGTGTTAGTGGGTGGCATAGCTTAATGTTAGGGCACTGGGCTCACGTTTGCAAGGCTCATTACTTTCACCCAGCCCCACTTTTCCTATTAATCTCAGACTTCTCACATACTGTTCTTTAACAAATGCTTGACCCTCACACCCTCTTCTATGCTTAAGACCACAGCGTTCGTCGCTTAGCAGACTGTTTGTTATGTTACTTGCTCAAAAAATCTTACTTTATACCGTTACTGGCATATCTAGAAAGGGTACGCCTTGTCGTTCTTACAGTCACCTCTGACGCCTTTACTTACATACAAGGTAACAAATATCATTCCTCTCTCACATTCTTTGATCCTTCGAAACCTTTGAGACCTTTTCCTCACCAAGCGTTACACTCCTAAGGTCGTCAACTCACTCACTCTTTCGCCACCACTCTTACTCGTAATCACATCAACTCCTGTTGTCTGTCCAACCTTCAGTTTCTTATTCTCCATCCGTACAACTTCAGCAGTCATTTCCAAATGCGTTCTGAGACTTGCAGTGACCCCTTCTACTCCACATTACTCACCTCTGACTCTTGCTCAATTATATGTATCAAATAAATCTTGAAAATGGTAATTCCATCAGCAGAGGACTTCAGTTGCTGCCCGTTGTTTCCGTAAATTGTGATGCATTATCTAACTAAATAATTTTGCATTTATATCTCTAGCAAACTTCTTTTGATTATTTATTCATGTTTGGCCTTAAATTTTTTTGTTCACTCCGTAGTTTTTTTTTCTCTCTCTCTTATTGGTACTATGTCATCTCTTTTGTCAAACAACTGGTCTTCAAACAGTGTCCGTTTATCACTTTGCTTCTCTTCGAATTCTCGTGTCATTATGTACCGTTTAAATCAAAATACTACCATAAACCTTCCCTGGCATACTAAGTGATGTTACACTTCGGTAATTTCTACAGGCTCACCAATCAACTTTGCCTTTTTTGCAGAAATTATTATTTCCCGTACTCACTCCACTGGAACCCTTGTCTAGTCCAGACATACCTTACACACCCTGGTCAGCAACTCATTCATACTTTTTTTCACTCCATACTGCAACACCTCACATATATTCACGTCAACCCTTGTGTCACTCCATTTTTCTGTGTCTGTTACCCAACAAGAATTCTCAAGCTTATGTTCAGGACTTAAATCACGTTAGGCAGGATTTCTGTGGTTGGTTGCAGCATTTTCACTGATGGTCTCCCCCACTTCTGAACTAGATACAGTATTAAGGCCTGCAGAAATTTGTTCCTAAATGCGAAGGAGTCATAATTTTTTATCCTGATTGCAAAATACATTAACAGAAAGTTGTTAGGATAATGTAATCATTATTGAGAAATATTTCTTATATGGATACATTATATCTACAATGAGGAAATTTGCTTGTAAGAGCAATTACTATGAAGTCCACATTTTTTTTGTCGACAATGAGTGATTTTTTATCACATTATTATTATTATTATTATTATTATTATTATTATTATTATTATTATTATTATTATTATTATTATTATTATTATTATTATTATTATTATTATTATTATGTGTTGGAGGCTTGACTTTTCATATTGGTAATTGGAAATAAGAGAGAGCGAATGGAATGATTTTTTGAAATCTTATTTTCATGACGTTTCTGACTACTGATGAGATGCACTGTAAATGAGTTAGGTTTTAACATCATTGCTTCTATGAAACCTTTGCTCTGATAACATCCATATCGGTTCTTAACGTAATGGGCGTCGCTGCTTTCCAGTGACGTTCTTTGATTGAAATTTACATAATTTAGATCTCACATTACACTCCGTCGTTAAATGAGTCATTCTGGGTCCCCTTAAGTTAATTTGCCCATCTCTGTCCACACTTATGTATTCACATTTCTGATCCATATATACAGTAGGATACTTGCAACATGATGGCTTTTTTTAACATATTAGTCGTGACGTCTTTCAGGAGATGTAATTGGAAGTTTGTGAGATAAGAAAAAGGTTGTGGGTAATAGTGAAGAGATTGGAAGGCCAACGAGAGGAGGAAGAAAAAGGACTTCTCTATGATAGTCACATTACAAGAGTAGGAGGAATCCAAAAATAGAGGGACGTGTATCTGTGTTGGGATGAGGAAGAAAAGAAATGTTTTACAGTATTCGCTTAGGATTGACATGATATTTAACCGATGATGGTGGGATTTAAATAACACATGAATCAGTGCAAAACATAAGCCAAAGAAGGTAGTAGGAGGGTTAAAAAAAGGCTTGAAATAAAAGATATTTATTGAAATTTTAGAATGTCTGAACAGATGACTGAGCCAGCTTTCCTTTGATATTTAAAGTGAATATTGAATGCAAATGAAAGAAATAAAAGTTAGGAAGCTGAAAAGACGGATTAAAATATTGTGAGTTCCATTGTTAAGGAAGTATAGGGCATGGTAAAAACATAAAAAAGGGCCATTTTTAAGAAATTTTGGGAGGAAGGAAAAGGGAATATTAGTGGAAGGGACTTGCTGAATGATCATATATGTACTAACACACATACATACACATACACAACACACATACGTACACGATATATATGTATTATATATATATATATATATATATATATATATATATATATATATATATATATATACATGTGTGTGTGTGTGTGTGTGTGTGTGTGTGAATGTGTGTGTGTATATATATATATATATATATATATATATATATATATATATATATATATATATATATATGTGTGTGTGTGTGTGTGTGTGTGTGTGTGTGTGTGTGTGTGCGTGCGTGCATGTGTGTGTTGAAAGAATGAATTCGTATATATGTATGTGTAATCAAGGTATCAAAGTAATGACGGGACTTTCTATTTGTTTAAAACGTTTTCTGAATGCGAGAGCCACGGAATGTAAGCAGCGCATTTGTAGGAAATTATACATAATGTATTTTAGCCATTTCGACCTCAATAGCCAGCTACTGTATAATGACCTGGTAGAGAATGCACTTTTTGTGAGGTCCTTTAGCGAACATATATTTTGCTGTCTTGGCTCAATTCAGAAATGAAGAATAGGGACTCTCATCAATTAATGCCTGAATATTTGAATTCAAAATCAGGATGAGTAGATTGGAAAGCAGAGAATGACACTAATGATCGACATATCACATGTAGATAAAATACACCACGGAACTCTAGTTTTGAAGTTTGTTGTAGGATAGATTGCTTCTATCAGCGGTATCATTCATTATCCGATTCACTGTCTAATCCGGGACATTTTATGAGGGTATTTCACGTAGTCCTCAGAGATACTGTACATGTAAATATTGATAGATGCAGGCATACATATTAGCTCAGTAATTTCCGAATGATTGATTTTAATGACTTGAGTTTTCACTGTTTCGAACAGCTGTTTGGGCGTCTTCTGTCAGAAGCCCAATGGCTTCATTCTCGCTTCTCTTTATTAGGTGGGATTCTTTGATTGTATTTATCTAAATATTTATGTATGTGTGTATTCACAAAAGCCGTGGTGATTGATAAGTTTCTCAGAAGGGAGGAATATATGACGAAATAGGTAAAAGATGTCCATTTATGATTATTCTGATTATTCATATATATATATATATATATATATATATATATATATATATATATATATATATATATATATATATATATGAAATTTTATTTTATCACACCGTGATTTATATACAATCATGAAGCTACAAATGTCGCAATATCAAATTCACGCTACCTCGGGGATATTTCCGATGGAGAATTTATATATATATATATATATATATATATATATATATATATATATATATATATATATATATATATATATATATATACAGTATGTGTGTATGTAAGTTTCTATCATATGGCGACTAGTTTCCCAGCAAATATTGGATGAGGCTGCTTCTCCAATCCCCTGCTCTCTCTCTCTCTCTCTCTCTCTCTCTCTCTCTCTCTCTCTCTCTCTCTCTCGTCTCAGCAGACCATAATGCCTATTTACAGCTGGGTGAATTAGTCGGCCTTATTCCTGGAGCGATCCTTGAACCTAGAACATAGGCTGCACCACTCTGCCGCGCTGCCCGATTTAGTTAATTTCACCTTCCAGAGGTGTGCGATTGAGTCTTCATGTACCTTTGTTATGTCATTAACGGAGACGGTGACAGGCAGTCAGGAAAAACACATTAAATTTCATCCTTTTTATTTCGAATTCTCATGAGAAATTGTGGCTTTGCACATAACGTTACTGCACAAGAACCATACCTGTACGGTTTACTTGTGTCAGAGTTGTTTTTAATCAAGCATCCAGCCATTAAACTGGATGGCCAATTGCCTGCTGTTCCTTTCCATATCACCTGATCAAGTGATACAACAATCGATGGTGATTTAAATGTGAGAAAAGAACACTCAATTTTTCTAACTGAATTGTTGGTGCTGATATGCAGAATCGAATTATTTATCTTGAAACATCAACAGTGCCTTTACTTTACTTAAAACATTAATTGTAAATCTGAACTGGATATGACGGTCTTTGAATTGTGAAAGTGAGACGATGGAAGGCGCATGCGCCGATGTGCTAGAAGTTGTCATACGTATTTTAACAACACGAATTTTCGAACTGCACTTCACTAACACAGGAATTGTACACTTCCTCTGCTGTAACTGTTTTCGAACAACACACTTAGCTAACTGTTCACGGCTAACACATGCAATAAATCCCTGGCAAAGCACTTCCTAATTCGTAACTATCAGTCTTCTGGCATCACAACACACCTGCTATTCTTCTCATGACACAAAATTTTGCGGGCAGTTATTCTGCATCGCTAACTTAACAACTTTTTGGTGCTCTCACCTTTATCCTTACGATATTCTAACTAAAATTTATGCTGCGGCTGCCTACCGTTTCCCCCCTTTTTTTTTAAGACTTCTTCCCTATCTGCTCCTAACGAATCCATAATTTTACGACAATTATAATAATAATAACCCTTACCTTGTTATCTTAGCTCCGGTTCGGTCACCCTTATATTTTTGTCTTGTGAATAATGGGATTAAATTATTTATGAATTATATCATTCCTCGGTTCATCTTCCTTCCTAGTCTAGCAATAGCTAAGCTAGGGTTACTAGTTGACTAGGATCTTTGGCAAGATGGCCACTGTTACTTTCTGAGGCCGGTTGGAAGAATAAAACTTTTTTTTTTCTTTCGTCAACTGCCTTAAGGGCTAACACCTAGCGCTCAGAATATAAGCAATAAATGTAATAAATAAACTGACTTAACTTGATATCACATCTAAGTAAACAGAGAAGTGGAGGTCGCCTTTTAAACACCAGTCAATAACTTTAAACTGAATTTATTGACAAATGGAGCAATCAGGAAAGTAATATGAAAGGGCTGACTGAGCAGCAAGCATGCACATGCAATGTGCAATAACAGCTAGACAATGCATAGCAAATAACTGAATCTGAAAGGGCTACAGCGCTGAAATAGTTTGACACGCAAATGAATTTACGGCTTTTGAGACTGGTTGAATGATTTTGGGTAGTTAGCGTAACATGTTTGTAAAGGGGGAACTTTGTCCAGCGCCCCTGGACCGCTGAATCAGAAGACTTGAGCGTAGCAAGGTGGCAGTTAAACGTCTAAGGCTATTTGGTTTACAATGGCAGGAGCAGACCACTCGAAGATCCAGATAACAGAATTCTGGAAGAGAATTCCAGGTTAGCATTCAAATCAAATGACTTTCTCCCACATGAAATTAATTATGGACGATGGATGAATTTATTAATTAGATATGGTGGGAATGCTCTAATTATTGTCGCTGAACTAAGTTCATTTGAGCTTGGGACAAGTCATGAGCGCCAAATGTGCGTGCTAGGCTGATTAGAAGCAAAGAGGCTTTGTTTTATGAGAATGAAAAGATGAAAATACTGAAAATAAAGAGAAATTCACGAGGAGGAAAAAGAATCTGGCATTAATTACAACTTCAAGGTGTACCTTATTGTATCTGTGCATGGAACTAGCTTGCAAAGATGAACTTCGGCCCGCAAAAGTCCGACATATGGCCAGTATAAAGGAAGAGAGACCGCACCAACTGGGTGCTTTTGCTGTCCGCAACGGAGTGACCAGCGAGGCCGCGATCTCTTTTCATTCGATTTCTAGGGCTTGGCACAAGGACATCGGTCGATCTGGAAGAGGCAATCAGAGCCAGCACAAAGGTCGAAAGGAAATAGGTCTTATAGCTAAGTCTCTTAAGGGTCAGCATAGCAGCCCAATTACGGTCCTGACTAGTCTTTCTGTCCCTAACGGCTTTATCCACCCCAAAAAATCATACGATGCTGGGGCTAAGAGGTCGGCATGGTCCCCTCAAAATCAGGTGATATGGGGGTGGGCCTACATAAGTTCACCCCCCTTGGGCCCTTTCACACTATGCGATTCTTGTCGCACCTAGATGCGATTGCAATGCCGCATGTAAATGCGACACAAAATTGCGCAAATCGTACATTTGTCCGACCGCCGCACAAAGTGACCCAATTTTAACCAGTGCTTGCAGTCTGCTCTCAGCCTATAGTGGTGACAAGATGGACAGGAAGAGACAATTTTTGTGTCTTTATTATATTTCGGAAAAAAGAAGAGAAAATCTTCAATTCACTGGGTACACCCTTTGAATACACAAAGGCACTTGTATGGTGCATTTGCCACTCTTTTCGAGGAGCTGAAGAGATGATGATAAATTTTCAAATACGTCAGAATGTCTAGAACAACCTTTGAAGAACTCTTGTCACGTCTACATGACCAGTTGCTAAATGAAAATACGACATTCAGAGATGCTATTTCGCCAGCACAACAACTGGCAGTTACCTTCAGATGAGAGGAAATAATATGCACCCTTCCTTGTAAATTTGCTTTTCCAAGTAGAAATTAAAAAGGATAAATGAAAACAACAAGCGTTAGCTGAAACATCTCTATTTATCAAAAGTATAAACTGATATATCTGTATCAAAAACAAAAATCTTTTACTTTGATATAAAAAAAATGCATATCTCTCTCTGTTTCATTAATTAATATAAATAAAACGTAAGTGTTAACTATAAAAACTTAAAAAAATCATATTTATCGAAATCAAAAGCTTTTAGCCTTCTTTTATATACTGTAAATAATTTGCCGATAACCTTCTAATAATTTCAGTTTCAAAATGTACATGTAACCTAATGAAAAAAAAAACAGCAAATCATTCAGTAAATCATTTCTCAGTAGCTTATACTTAAGCTATCCATACCTCTAGTTCTTTCTTATTTACCAATAACTATTATTATTATTATTATTATTATTATTATTATTATTATTATTATTATTATTATTATTATTGTATGGTGTTTTTTCGTTGCATGGAACCAGTGGTTATTCAGCAACGGGAATAACACTATTTATATCCAGAAGCAGTGGAAGTCTACTGCTGCCGCACGTATCTGCATGAAACAATCGCATAGTGTGAAGACACGTATTGAACTCAATGGCCAACGGCAATCGCGTCTGGGTGCAGCACCGCACATGTCCAGTGGGGCCTGTCGGCTGTAATGCGATGCCGGACCGGCAAATTTGCCGGACCGACATAGTGTGAAAAGGTACATTTTAGAGATAATAGTCGACTGCTAGCCGCATGTAGGTGCGACATCGTGCAGCACTTACGTGCGACATAGTGTGAAAGGGCCCTAATAACTCGTTCTTTATTTTCCACTCAAAAAACATCTCTTAAACTTGATTTTTTCTGTAGCTAGAAAAATGAACCGCAATTGTCTAGGTTCAGTGCAATTGGAAGCTGTGCTTCGGTTGTGCCAAACAAAATCATCTAGAAATCAATTAATCTACAAAAAAAGTGCGAATGAAAAATAGCCAATATTTCGAGTTAATTTTACTGGAATATAGGCCTATTTCATGAAATCAATGTACTGAATTCACAAATATTTAGATACAATGAAGAATTCATGCAGCAGGAAGCCTGCACACAATGTTAAGTCTCAATCATTTCTCTCTATATATAAACACGTTATAACGGAATATTACAAGAGAAGTCTAGGACAATTAAGCCCCATGGACAATTAGGTACTTGTCCTTGGGGGTAATTGTCTTAGTGGGAAGTTGTCGTCGGAGGTAATTGTCCTGATACCTCACAAGACTAATAAATATAAGCAGGAACTGTGTTCGTACAACTGATTCACTAATATTTCACGTAATTTCAGTTTCCATCCGTTAACTTCAAGCAAAAATTGGCTATTAATAATTTGTATCTCGAATATGACTGGTTTTTTTATTCTCAGGTCATATTCAACGCAAGGTATCAGGTATCTGAGCTGACATACAGTTAATAAACTCTGATATATGGCTTTTTTAAAGCCATATATCAGGTTTTACAGACTTTCCGTCTGCTACCTGGATCCCTCCTTTGAATATTACCAGAAAATGAAAATTCAGTCATATTCAAGAGAAAAATTATCAAAATTTTTGTATTTAAGCCATGGGCGGAAACTGAAATAAGGAAAAGGATAAAGAACGAGAATTCTCCCTTCTATTGTACAGCTCTAGTCTGTCCTCCATTTGCGCAGAGGTGTGGCTCATCAAGGGCTAAGCCTTAATTGGCTTAACCCAGAGAAAGCCTCACTCACTGGAGTGATGGCTTCTGCACCCCCACCTGTCTGTCTTTCCGCGATAGAGGACAACGATCTACTTCCGGACTCCAAGGAATTTGGGAGGTTTAAACCCCGAGGTGGTAAGAGGAAGGGAAATTGGTGGAGGAATTACCTGCAGGAAGGTCGCGGGTGTTCAGGTTTTAAGCTTTTAAGATACAGTACCATGTAAAACCGACAACCCTGCCCCAAAAAAGGTAAAAATGCACACTGAGTTTCCTGTACAGCCTATAATCAAACCCACCGAAAATAGATCTATTTTTTGTTGGTCTCGGCATAATGCTGTATGAGCCGCGGCCCATGAAACTTTAACCAAGGTCCGGTGGTGGCCTGTCCTATAGCGTTGCCAGACGCACGATCATGGCTAACTTTAACCTTACACCTTACAATAAAAACTACTGAGGCTAGAGGGCTGCAGTTTGGTATGTTTGATGATTGGAGGATGGATGATCAACATACCAATTTGCAGCCCTCTAGACTTAGTAGTTTTTAAGATCCAAGGGCGGACAGAAAAGGTTCCGACGGACAGACAAAGCCAGCACAAAAGTTTTCCTTGACAGAAAGCTAAAAAACCAAGCATGATGAGATTTCGTCATCAATTACAGTATTTCTGCAAAGTCACAACACTCCTCAGCAAAGCATTATCCGTTGCTACAACGTGGAAGAGAGTAACCTTTACATTTACAGCGAGAGTCCAAGGTTCTTATACTAATTTGTTGAAGGTATTTTGACACAACTGTTGACATTGTTAGTAAGAAAATGGATTGTATATTGCAAAATTCATGCGAAGAAGGAAATTTATGCTTAGACAGAGAGATAGGTTTAAAACAAAGTTCAATTTGTGGTAGATGAAAGTGAGTAGCTGGATTGTATCAACTTATCCACCCACAATACACCAGTCGATAAAACGTACAGAACGGTATGTAGCCTATATTGCGTGACAGGCACACTGTCAAATATATCCAATGACGCCCAATTCGTTCGTTTGGAAACGGCATCATAACAAGCAGTTCTCGTCAGTACGAACGAGTGAATCATGAGATTCAACATCGCTAACGAGCTTCGGTGAACCAGGAGTAGAATTTGAAGAGTTTGAGGGAGGGAGGAGGAGCGGGTCATCAGACGGAATGAAGTCATCGACCGTTAATTTATGAGGCTGTGATTCTTCATTGAGAGTTATGAGAAGCGTTTGTTAACGACTGTGAAATGGGTCGGGATTGGTGATCTCATTACTTTCTTTTTGTTGTGCGGTTCGCTGCTATACTAGGTACACTTATGTAACTGAAGGGGGATTTATATATGTTGGGTTGTTGTCAATTCCAGGTGATAACTCAAGCTTCGACAAGAGTGAATTCCAAAACATCGGCTCGTAACATTAATAAAGTCATTTCTCGACGTTGTGATGAATCACTTTAACTTTTTGTTTTTCTTTTCCAGTTTACAGTCTTAGTGATATCTTCTGTCTAGGCAAATATGTTAGTAATTTAGAAAAAAATACATTTTCTGAATAGATTCATTTGCTCCAGGTGCCATGAAAGAAATATCCCAGTCTGCAGTTATGTGCAATACACCTACCAATTACCTGTTTTGGGATTAAGGAAAGGGTTGAGTCAGTTAATTGTTAAGGGTTTTCGTCAAAATGAAAAGACAAAGTGGAACTTATATAAAATAACACCATGAGTGCCAAGAGCTTTCAAACTGTGCTAAACAGAACAGGGACTGATAATAGTTCCTATAAAAGGAGAGAATTAACTGACTGGAGTAGGACCTCTCCTGAGCTCACCAGAAGAGTAACTGAAATAGTACCAGCATGGTAAGAATAACACTTCTGCACAGAAGTCAGCGGAACAGTTACCGACAAAGTCCCTGTAGAAATTAGGGAGAAAACTGATTGTAAGGAATAGGACTTCCACCCTTCCGCTCAGCGGAACACTGACCACAACACACCTGTAGAAAAAAAAAGAGGTAATTAGTCCCGAGTTCGTACTCTTCTCAAATGGTGAACTATTTCTGCATAGAAATGACACACTAACCCTCCCTGTTTTAAATCATGAATTGTTGTGTATACAATCATGGAAAAATATTGTCTGCATGGACTGTTCCTTGTAGGTGGATAGTGCCGTCTGTGCACCTCACGAGGTGCACTGTAGGCATTACTAAAGGTTCTTCGCAGCATCCCTGCGGCCCCTAGCTACAACCCCTTTCATTCCTTTTACTGTACCCCCATTCATATTGTTTTTCTTCGATCTTGCTATCCACCCTCTCCTAACAATTATTTCGTAGTGCAACTGTCAGGTTTTCCTCCTGTTGCACCTTCCAGACCTGTCTACTCTCAACTTGTTTTTCAGCTGAATGACCTCATAGGTCCCAGTGCCTGGCCTTAGGCCTAAACTCTATATTCCATTCCATTGATGGATTGTTCATATCAACGATCTTAAAAATATACATTGCTGAAGTAGAATATTTGAGCAAGAGGAAGTGTGAATGATCGTTAAACTCAAAACTTGAACTTCTATTGTGGATATTTGCCCAGATGACTGTGATTGTGATTTGGGCGACTGAGATATGTAGGTCTAGGAACGGGGTGATGCTGTTGTTAGGAAGATGTAATATATATATATATATATATATATATATATATATATATATATATATATATATATATATATATATATATATATATATATATATACGAGAGAGAGAGAGAGAGAGAGAGAGAGAGAGAGAGAGAGAGAGAGAGAGGCCACGAAGAACCAAATAATATTGTGGACGTCCTGTATTTTCATCCATCAAATACAGCTTATTTTCATGATCAAACTCGCAACTGTAGGTCTGGCTTGTTAACGGTGGGAATTGTTAGACATTAGTTTTTTCTAGGATTCATATCAGACAAGATCGAAAAGGAAAACAGGTCTTTTTTCGGAAAGCTAATATCTTACAAAGGGAGCATCTAATTGCTGGAATCTGTAAACAAAAATATTTTTGCTCATGATTCCACTCCTCATGGAATACCTCCATTTTGGGAGCGTGATTGGTCTCATATGTTTTTTTGCTTTTGGTTACTGAATTGAAGTTCGGAGAAGCAATGTAATGAAAACAATAATTATTTCGATGGAAATGATGAATCTTTTTAGACTTGTTAACTTTTGATTTAAAATATGCTAAATTTCCATTCTTATGCTTTCAGTAATAGTTTTCTTGTGGCTTTGGTAATTAGCTTGATTTTTCGAATAGTTTTATAAGGGCATCAGACATTTGTAATGATCCTAAAAGTTTTATGTTCTAGTTTCATCCCTTAAAATTGTCCAGAATTCTTGTCTAATGTTAATGCCTACACAAGACCCATATTACCTCATATTAATTGTATAAATCATTGAAGAAACTGATTTCCCCAAGCTCCTAATAATGAAATATTCTCCGACCGTTAAGAACCAAATTTCAGACTGTCAGTTTGTTGGGGAGACTCGGGAATGTTGTGCAGTATAACACCTGTTTCTTTATATTCTCTGTTCAATATTTTTGAGAACAAGGAGTTATATGGATCCCAAGAGGTCTGTTGGGAGGAATAATGAAGAATAGAACTGCTCAATTTTTTTCTGAACTCTTTGTGGGGACAATTGTGTTTTTTAAATCGTGCTTTTGTATTTCGAACATTGTCTTTGAAGAATAATGTCTTGAAGGTTTTTTTTTATGATTTTTTTTAGAAATAAGATTGAGAAGGCGGGTCCTATTTCAAGGTTCCACTCGCTGTAAGAATCATTTAGGCAATTTCAATTGTTGTGCACCCGGTGTTTACATGGGCCATATTAAAAACGCTATTTTGCTTGTTGCTTATATTTAAAATAGAATGGAATGAAATCTCGATTTTGTTAATCATGGATGCAATTTGATTACAAGAATCAAGACGAATTGTTAGTTTTATTGAACTGATTAAAACAGCATTTTTGATGCAGTCCTTGATTCCGGTGGGAAACTTTCATTATGCATCTAATTTCAACGAATACTTGTAGTTAAATCTGGGTATTAAGTTCAGCTCGGCGGGAGGTAGTTTTTTTTTTTTTTACCACATGGGGTCAAGCGAGTGTCTTTGGGTGAATTTAATATACCCAATGATGCCTTTACTTTCCGGAGAATTTCTTTACTCTGGGAGAAGCAGCTTCCAGACGTATTGTTCTTGATAATTTCTTGGTAGAATCTCTCTCTCTCTCTCTCTCTCTCTCTCTCTCTCTCTCTCTCTCTCTCTCTCTCTCTCTCTCTCTCTGTAGTGTTAGTTAGTTCCTGTGTGAATTTTGTACTCAAAGATGAAAACTGAATGAACTCTACAAATCAAAAAGCGAAAAGAGATTTATTACGCACGAAGTAGAATTAATGATCGATTAAAATTTCCTTCGTAAATTTATTTGAATACATCCTTCATAATGATCTCCAAATATAAAGTTATTAAAATGAACCAGTACTAAGACATGAAAACTAATCCTCAAAACAATGAACTCATTCCGATAATTTAAAATTTCCTCCTTCCGTTCAGTCACTGTTTCTTAACAATGACTCATCCTGACACTGACATACAATCGACCAAGAGATACTAGGTGATGGTTACTTAAAATTTTGTCGCTCTCAGCAGCCACCAACAGCTGCTATGGAGGTACAATAATCCAGCTAATTACAAGATTAGGTAATGAAATGTATTTTCTTCAGATCTCACCGAATTTGGTGCAATGTCTTTTAATGGAGTAATTATCTGGACATGAGAGTTTAAGGATAACGATACATTGTAGCAGTTAATCAAGAGATGAAAGGATGAGTAATGATTTAATTTAATTAAGCATTAATTTCTTTCTTGTGTTTTATAACGGATTTTAAATGACAATTTCTTTAATATACTCTGTTCTTGAAAACATTTTACATATTTGCTGAAACACTGACAATCTTCTTTTGTTCCAGTAACTGTATTTGATTGTGTTTATCACTAACAAGTAAAACTTAGTGCACAATTTTACATTTACTTTCCATTAGCCTTTCTCTCTCTCTCTCTCTCTCTCTCTCTCTCTCTCTCTCTCTCTCTCTCTCTCTCTCTCTCTCTCTCTCTCTCTCTATATATATATATATATATATATATATATATATATATATATATATATATGACTCCACCTTGTATATATATATATATATATATATATATATATATATATATATATATATATATATATATATATATATATATATATATATATATATATATATGACCCACCCTATAGTTAAAAGGCAGTCGATTATAATAAATAGTTCAATTCTTCTCTCAATATGACCCAGTTTATGACTATATATATATATATATATATATATATATATATATATATATATATATATATATATATATATATATATATCAGTCATAAACTGGGTCCTTGGTTGAGAGAGAATTGAAACTATTTATTATAATCGACTGCCTTTCTACCAAAGGTGGTCCAAGTTTATGAACAAAAGGAAAACTACTGAAACTCACCTTAGAATCTTCCAGGATTCACGTAAATAATTAAGGTCGTCATTTGGAATTAGAATTCTTTTACAATTAAAAGGGGTTTATTTACAGAGACTGGGGCAAATATGCAAGAGAAAAAAAGAATGTAAAATGTAAATAATTACAACCACATAAATTACATATAGTAGATCAATAATGCAGTGATTTGCAAATAAGCAATATAAATATGAAGGGCCTCAGATACAACAACCCTGTGATAACAACTGACGTTGTTATGGTAAAATTACATCAGATCACAGACAATAGTACATTGGAAGGGGTGAATTCCAGGGTAATGGCAATCAGTTAATTAAGATGATTTCTGCGGTGGGCAACGGAGTCTTGCAGTCAGGCTGCGACCAGGAATGGTTGAGAAATTTGGATGGCAGTCAGAACTAGTGCGGCATAGTTTTGCGGACTGGGCAAGGATATGACAGCACCTGGAATAGAGGGCCAGAGTTAGTACAACACAGAAGAGCAAGGAAGTTTCCCCTGCTATCCACTAACCAAAAATCTCCGCACGGGGAGGAAACAAACACTTATATCACTTAGACTAATTTGCACTGGGGAAGGGATATTGGAATACTTATCACTGAATCATAGTAAGTTGAATTCAAAGCAAGTCATGGGGCAATTTACAGGCTGCTCGAAGTAGGGTGACTTAACAAAGGGAATGCATTTGTGGAGGAAGAAACTAAAGGTTGAAGGAATGGAAAAATCAAGGAATTGCAGGGGGGAGGGAAAGGGGCTGGCTTACTGACTACTTGCGGTCAACATATCTGGCATACAGATGTGTGCACTAAACATGAGGGCCTTGGTCGGCTACCGAAGTTAGTGTTCACCAGCGTAGAAGGAAGGAAGCGCTGGACATGCGTCCGTGATGGGATTCTGGAGGCTTCTGCTTGCTTCTTGGAGAACAGTGCACGTTCCATGGTTGTTTGTGTGGACTTGTAGGCCTGCCGTCGATCTGCAAAAGTCATACAGCCAGCAAAGGAGTGGAGGAGAAGTGGCCTTAAAATTAAGTACTTAGAGGTTAAGGTCCTATCTATCTCACAGCCCGGCTATGTCCCCCATGCCCGCAATGCCTAGCTACTCCCACATCACGTGATGGGGGTGAAAGGGGGGTCCCCATTGTCTATCCCAGGTTAGCTGAGGTGGGGAGCTAGCCCTACATGAGTGGAAAAAACAGGCCCTAACTACTTTTCTCTGGTTCAAAATACGGTAGATCTATCGCAACTGCCATGTTTTCTTGCCACCGCAGCCAAATGAAAGGAGAAAATGCATCAAAGGATAAATGACGCACTGGCTGCTAAATGAGGGAGGGATAAATTCTTAAAGAGGTCCCCCCTTTGGAAAGGCCTTCACACCCTTTCAGGTGTGAGGGTCTTAGCTAATTCCTCCCGACTGGCAGCCAGTGACCCTACATAAAGTGTACTTTGGCACTGCAACAGCTAAAGGGGCCTACCTAACCGCTAAGAGGGGTTTTGAATTGGCTAATTTACAGGCCTAACCTATCTAAGGGTATAGACACTTCTGCTAACTGTCTCTGACGACAGGAGAAATCCATGCCTAGGCAAATGCACATGGTAAACACCTAACCTAACCTACTATCCTACGGCTCTGGCACTGAATGAGCTGGCACTAAAGAATGGCACACAGTGAATTATGATCGGCACAATGCTTTATGACTAACATGCCACAAATTGACACATTAATAACCTGAAGGGTGAATCACAATGTACAATTAAGTAATGTATCAGTTTGAGTCTGGAATGGGTTGGAAGGAGGTTACTTAGGAAAGGGTTAGTGGTACAAAGGCCTACGTGGTTAATTGTATGCTACTGGACCAGAGGTCACAGAGGCTACCTCCTCTGGGCAGGTGCCAGGATCACTCTGAGATGGAAGCAGCACTGTGCAAACGGGGCACAAGTGCCATGACGAGCTTATGGCTCTGATTTGCCAAGTGGATTTCTTCCGCCCCTTCTTCTTCTGCTTCGGGGGCCTCCAGGGTCTGGCTAGGCCATTCCTAGGGGGCGATGAGGGTACCGACACTGAAGAATGGCCAGGAGTGCCGTCAGGAGCAGGATCAGGATCAGGGGCAGCCTCAGGAGCTACGGGCTGGTCTCCTACTTCAGCTGCTGCGACAACCGCCATGGGAAGAGAATCAGCATCTGCATCCTGGCCGGGCAGTTCCTGGTCGACCAGAAAAGAGGTAATGTGCAGGCCTGCCAGAGGGTCATCATCAGCAGGCGGAAGAGTATGGGAAGAAGAAACATCAGGGGTCAGAAGCTCGTACTGAGCGATGATCATGGTTGCGAGGTTTGGTGGATCTCCCGTAGGAGGATGTGGGTCAGGTTCTGGATCTGGCACTGCACTAACTCAGGGCCAGGCACGGGGAGTATACGTGGTATGGAGCTTCCAGCCAAGATAGGTGGAGCTTGGCACTGACCAGTGCTCGCAAGTGGCACTGACCAGTGCTCGCAAGTGGCACTGACCAGTGCTCGCAAGTGGCACTGACCAGTGCTCGCAAGTGGCACTGACCAGTGCTCGCAAGTGGCACTGACCAGTGCTCGCAAGTGGCACTGACCAGTGCTCGCAAGTGGCACTGACCAGTGCTTGCAAGTGGCACTGAACAGTGCTCGCAAGTGGCACTGAACAGTGCTTGCAAGTGGCACTGAAAAGTGCTCGCAAGTGGCACTGGCAGCGAATGGATGTCAGACAAAGCTGAAGGGGGACCCAGGGGAGCAAGACCCCTCAGTGTCCCTGGTGTGATTTGGGACAGCGATTCCTGTCTCGATGAGAGGGCAGGGCCTCTTGGTTCTGTGAAAATGGCTGCTGCAGCTAGCTTGCTAGGGCACTTGGACCATCTTTCGGAGTGCACTCTTATGTTGCAGGTCCTGCAGCGGTAGTTGGCGAGATCCCTTTGTGATGAGGGATCTGAATTACGAAAAGTAGGCTATAAAGCCAAGTACGTTGGCCCTTTCGTCCATGTAGTCCATAAGACAGTGAAAAGAAGGAGTTAGCGTGGTTGAAGAACAAGATAATGGAGTGGTTGGATAGAAAGATAGAGAGATCCAAAAACAAAGGAGATGAAGCACAAAGACCTAAAGATGGAACTAGGAGAAACCCTCACAGTTGCACTAAGAAGTAACAGCTAGAGATGTGGGACAGCAAGAGAGAAGAAAGGAAGTGGAAATAGAGGTAGAGTAAAGGCTAAAAGGTGCACCCAGGGACCTAAGGAACAATGTACATAACCTTTGGTAATGCCGAGTAGAGATATGGTGTTAACTTGTAAGAAGTAACTCAAGGTTGCGTACTTAAAGCCCTTGACTGGTTTTTAAAGTCCTCCTCTAACTTTTGTATTTATATTATTTATATTTCTATCTATTTGTTTGTCGATGTCTTCCTCACAGTTTGCTTGGTTTTTTTAGTTCTGTCTTATCTGACAGTTGAGCATGTAAACAGGTATATGTTTATTTTGTTACCTATTTTCTTAGTGATAGAGCTCAGCCATTATTATTACGAGAGAATTGGTAATAATTTGTAATCATGTTATTATTATTATTTATGTAAGTCTTAGTAAAGTCTGTAGGCTAACACGCTGTATATTCCTGCGTAAATAACGTGGTGTTAACGTCTATATGAAGCCTAGCACACCATTTCCTAAGTCTTTAAAAAAATGTAAATACAAGAGAAATAATTGCCAGGACCGCGTGAACAACACATCTGTGTCTGAAAAAAATAAAGAACTTACTATGCTAGTTACATTCTAAAAAAATCTATTCTTTGTTGTAAGGCTCCTTTAATGAGCAGCTTCTTTAATGAGATGTCATCGTC
Organism: Macrobrachium rosenbergii; assembly: GCF_040412425.1. Classification (NCBI taxonomy): domain Eukaryota; kingdom Metazoa; phylum Arthropoda; class Malacostraca; order Decapoda; family Palaemonidae; genus Macrobrachium; species Macrobrachium rosenbergii. Next base: position 15,594,242 of record NC_089785.1, on the reverse strand, counting down.
CCTGTCATCTGCCCGAGAACAAAGAGGCTCGCTTGACTGAGCTGTTTGCCGAGACCGCCCCTGATGACGTCATTTAGTGACTGTGTTTGTTGTGGTTTCTTCCGGCACCGGATGTTGACAACTGCAGAAGAATCCGACAGCGAGAAAGTGAACGGCTCAACTCGAGTCCTCGAAAGCCTGTTTGCATAACAGAAG
>NC_089785.1:15542770-15593547 GCF_040412425.1 Macrobrachium rosenbergii | reverse complement strand
TTCTATATATATATATATATATATATATATATATGAACCATGTTGGAAGAATGAAAGTGTTGAATCATATAGGTAATTGGGAAAATGTGCCTAATTACTGAACTTACTAATTAAGCAAGGAAAGTGTTAAATAAGGTCATGGGTTAAAAAAAAATACGGAAGGTATAAAACGAAGAATACAGATAAAAACGCAGACCGATAAATGTGATGTATAATATCTGATGAAAAAATAAATAAACAAATAAAAATAAGTAGAAATAAATACATAAAAATAAATAAAAATAAATAAATAAAATAAATAAATAAATAAAAATAAATAAATATAAATAAATCAATAATATAAATAAATGAATAAATAAACATATATAAATAAAAAATAAATAAAAAATAAATCAATAAATAAATAAAAACAAATAAAAAAATTAAAAAAAACGTAAAAAAATAAATGATAACTAAAAATAAATAATAATTAGTAAATGACTGTAATACAAAACATGCATTTGCTGAATATGAAATGCGCCTTCTGCAACAGACAAAAACGAAATGCTAAACGATTATCATTTCTTTCTCATTTTTCAGGTGCTCGAGGCAAGTGATAAATGACAAATGCTCTTCTCTGAGAAAAGTTTAAAAATTTAACAAATTATATATTTACGCAAAAAGGAAAGTTCATCACCTTACCATCACACAACAGTTATATAAAGGATTTTAACGTTATGTAAATAATACATTAAAATCACAAAAGAAAAACCATAAAGATATATGAAATAACTTGTCCCCATGTTACAGGAATCATGTTGCAACTGCAATGCACCGTCAGTACTGAAACATAATATTTTATTACAGTTATTAATTACTTTGTGTATGCTAATTTTCCTTATTACTTTGACCTGGAAACGTTAAAATCTAGCTTTGCAAATCATCAACGTGACTGCTGAACGATAATATTTGTTTTTGCTTTGTTATCTATTGCTGTTTTACGTATGTAGGCTATATGATAATTTTCGGGATGAACTATTTTTTCCATGTTCTTATTCTTATAATAATAATAATAATAATAATAATAATAATAATAATAATAATAATAATAATAATAATAATAATAATAAAGAAATGTACTACATATAATGGATTGGTATCATTCCTTACTTTTTGGCAGTTATTATCATAATTCTTCTTCTTCTTCTTCTTCTTCTTCTTCTTATTATTATTATTATTAAAAATAATGATATTATTTGCATTACTATCATTACTGTTACCGTTATCATTATTCCAAGTTGATAATACACAAAAAATTCGTTCTTTATTTTGACGTTTGACTTTTTCCGAGGTAACAGAGCTGAGGCTTAACATATAAAATTCTAGGTAAAGTTTAATTTCATTGATTATTAACTATTCATACTACAAAACAAGTATTCATTCCTCAAAAAAATTGATTATTTTATTGTAGATATTTGTCGTATATCTTAAAGCAAACTATTTAGTCATCTATTAGGTTCCGCGATGAGAGCTAAAAATTGTATATTCTCACCTTCCTTTTTCCAAATCCTAACGAATTTTGGGTAAAGCCTCTACAAAACTAATTCATTTTATCGCCACAAGACAGAATTATTGAGTGAATTTCTAGCCTAGTCTTCATAAAGAACTCGGTTTCTTTCATGAAATGACGAATGTGCTTTCATCTGGAAAATCAACTTTCGTGTTGTTAATATGGAAAATCAACTGCCATATCCTAAATACATAAAGAAAATTAACATTAACAGAGAGAGAGAGAGAGAGAGAGAGAGAGAGAGAGAGAGAGAGAGAGAGAGAGATTCCAGGAAAGCCAGGCAATTTTACTTGATATGAATCAAGTTCCTTTACAAGACCAGTAACCTTACCCTTAATCTGCTCATTTACATTGAGAAAAAGACTATCAAGACAGTTGTTAACGCTCTCGCTCTCTCTCTCTCTCTCTCTCTCTCTCTCTCTCTCTCTCTCTCTCTCTCTCATTGATATGGAGGTCGACTTCTCTCGCATATAGGAATCAATCCGAATTATACCTCAGAATTGATAAAGTATTTACTCGGCCTAGATTTGAAAAAATCCGAAAAGAATAAAACATAGGCCCGGTCTAACATACTAACATAGAACAAACTTCTCGGCATGATCATTCTTCATTAAAATAAATCTATTTATTCATGTATTCATATTTCGAAAACCAAGAAACATTTTTAAACTAGGAGTTCAACTCAATACCTCCAATCCAAAAACAATTTGAGGTAGCGATGAAAAAGTGCAAGGTGGTAGGTATGCATGAACACGGTAAATAATAATGGTATTAATGTTAGAGAGCAAGGGTGGTATTTTCCCTAATTTAGCAAAAGTGGAAGCACGTAACCCATTAATAAATATTCTGCGAATCTCGCATGTTTTCAGTAACTGAAAAACAATTACAACACCAGTTCTGATGGTTTGTTTACCCGTAAAAAAGTGAATAAAATTCCTATGCTCCAAAGATTCAAGATAATTAAACCAGCCATTAGTACAACTCGTAGATGGCTAATAACATAAGGAGTGAATAATTCCCCTCAATGTAGAGCTCTCAAACCGAAATAAAGTCATTAGAAGCTTCATATCTTCAGCACTCCGATTTTTACTGGCATATTAAAACTTCATTAAGTCCCTACACACAATAAAAAAATAGAGAGCTGGATCTAATTTCACTGAAACTCGAGCCATTAAATCAAAAGGGCATTCGCTCAAATAAAAGATTCTGGAAGAGAGAGAGAGAGAGAGAGAGAGAGAGAGAGAGGCTAGAGAGAGAGAGAGAGAGAGAGAGAGAGAGAAAACTATGAAGTTAGGCTAAAGAGGCTTCAATTAAGATAAAAGTTTAAAATTGTTTCTGTTGCTACTTTTATTCCGTGCAAGAAAGGAGTAATTTTTGTCGACAAAAAGCAGCGCTCATTTTTCCTTTGATCATTTTCTGTTCTTCACGAGAAATTTGCTTCTACTCCTCTGAGGCTTCTGCTTTTTGTCATAAACTTTAATCCATTTTCTTTCTATTATTATTATTCCATTTCTGTCATTAAGGTTTTCTCTCCCATTCACTGTTTCATGTTTGGTTCTTAAAATTCTCAGTAACGTATAGCCTATCTAGATCTGAACAATTCTACGCAGTATAATTTATTTCTCTGTATAATGTGGTTTTCATTCCGACATTTGACTGTTTTCTGATTTATTAATAAAGAAAATGTCATCTTTGAAATAATAACCTTGTCAAGATGTAAATTTCAAAATTATTTTAAGTTTACTAATTTGATGTCGTTTTTAGATACTAAATATTTCACCATAGCATTAGACAAGCGTAAAATATTTATCAAAGGCCAGATAGTAAACTTGATTCCTGTACTTATGATAACTGATTGTTATTAAGAGGAAAGGGGCGTAACGGTCAAATAAATCTGTCGATACTTTTGTCTGCTGTCAATATAATATGCAATACATCAAAAATAATGTAGACCCTGAACTGACGGAAAGAAAGTGATAATTCTATTTGGAAGGGTTTTGTCATATTTAATACAATAATCTCTTAGTTAGAAAGTTAAGAAATGATAATTTCTGATGATTTTATGAGTAAAATAGGTAATGAAACCTTTTGTTGCAAATGCGCAGTGTATCAAAATGAAGGTAGACCTTCTGTTTACAGTAAAAGGAGGTTACAAATGTCCTCTCACATAACTAACAACAAACAGAAGCGACACTCTGCACCAGGACAGAATCTGACTTTAAGGTTACAGACATTTCAAAAGCCCTTCAGAGCAATTTCTTGTAAGACAGCGACTAACAAGGAAAACAAAAGAGGTGCTTTCAACAATTTTAAACCGGCGGAAAGTTTAGACATTTCTCTTCGGGATCTGTGCCTCTGATATCCGCCTCAGACGTATTCCGTGTTATCGCGGTTTTCAACACAAAGGAAGTGTTAGTAATCACAGCCTCAGAAGGAAGAGTACAAATTCTTCTTCTCTTTCTCACCAACGCGCACAGACATTCACATGCGCCCGCACAGACATTTTACATGCACACATTCTCGCTCACAATATACAGTTGGAAAGTACTAGCCACAAGAAACGTGCAATAAGAATGAAAAGTACTGGTAAGATTCTCTCTCTCTCTCTCTCTCTCTCTCTCTCTCTCTCTCTCTCTCTCTCTCCGTCGGCTATTTATCTAAATCCCTTCAACCCTGGATTGTGGAACTCCCGGTGGAAACATGGTTTAATGTTAATCTGTCATTCACTTCCAACTGATCATATATTAACTATTTAAACAATGCATCGTCTTCATGGGTGTGCGTGAGTGAGAAAGGCGGGGGCAAGGTTGGGGGCAGGGGCAGGAAGGTAATAAAATGGGAAATTTAGTCTACTACAGTCCTAAGAGGTAAATGCAGGGCATAATACCTTAACGGTGGTTGTTGGTGACAATAGCTTTCAGCAATTTTGAAACGACACTCGCTAAGCGATCTTTTTCCTGTGTGTGTGTTGTGTGAATGTTAAATAATTTTCTAAAGCTATAAAACCAAAAGAAGCTGCATATTTGAGCTCGCGTATCTCTGCAAACAAACTACGAAACTTGTCTGCAACTGAGATCCCTGAGAGCTGACCGCAGCAGTCAGCATTTCCCCATTGTCGGTTTCAGGTCCACCAGAAATGAAGGGAGACGGAATTCCATTTGCATTCTGTGAAGAGAATAAGGTTTGTAGACATATTGGCCCGTCAGTATTCCAAAAGCAGAGCATCTGCTGGAGGTGGAATATACTGACTGATTCCCATTCGTGGAATCACACTTGAATCCGTTTTTCTTCAATATTATCACTATTCTCGAGGAACAGTGAATTAAGGATTAGATATTAAATAATACTTGTGGCTTGAAAAAATATATACACTGCATATTACATATGTGTATATATATACATATATATATATATATATATATATATATATATTCAAGCCACAAATATTATTAATATCAATTCACTATTCCTCTGTAATCACTCACACCCAAGGGGAATTGTAGCTGAAAAGTGTTTCTCACCAATAGGATTTGAACAGCAGCTTGTCCAAAAACAACAATGCACAGGGACTGTTGTCCCTGAGCCACTTGATGGTTCAGTGTTCAAAAGTCACTGTATATCGTTATTTCTAAATCAGGCAGCTTGTTCAAAACAAGTGACAAGCACTAATCAACTGTAATTGCTCTGGGATCTAAGCTAAATTGGATATTATATAGTTGCACGCGTGAATGTCTTTTACTGTAATACCACAGTGTAATATGAATATATAAAACACTGTTTGAACGTTACAACCATAAATTTCAGGCACTTCTTTCTGAATCCCACTAGTGACTGAAAATATCAACTGATAAATGCTCTAGGATCTATGCTTTGTTATTCCTCCTGAACATTTAATCTGTTATTCCCGAGGAATAGTAAAATTGGATAATATAAATAGTTGTTTTATGGGTCTGCTTACATTCATACACACAATATTATATATATATATATATATATATATATATATATATATATATATATATATATATATATATATATATATATATATATATATAATATATATATATATATATATATATATATATATATATATATCTATATGTTTTTCATATTTACATGTGACTAACTCGTTTTGAGTTAATAAGGGTCAGGACTGGATTATTTACCATTCCGTTCAGGGTTATATATATATATACTATATATAAACATAATTCATAGAAGAGAGAGAGAGAGAGAGAGAGAGAGAGAGAGAGAGAGGAGAGAGAGAGAGAAAAAAATCCTTAATCATGCATTTATTCACTAATCCCTCCTTTAAATCACACCTTTTACTGTATCCATCTTGTACTTTTCTTGTTTCTTTCTTGCAAAGTGTATTGTTTTGAATGAGACGATAAAGTACCAATGAACAGAGTTTCACTTCCCTCGTCAAACGTCAGACACAAGTTCCACTCTCAGCTTCCAACAAACAACAAACTATTGTGTTCGGGCAAGTTACGGACCTAACATAGGAATTGTAATTTCGCGAATTTCCACAGGAATTGTAATTTCATGAATCTCAAGTTTCACTTGAACAGTGAAACTGTCTTCCAGCCCGTTTCGTGGACACACACCTTTAACAATGGTTCATGAAATGATCCAAGTTCATTAAAATGGTAAACACAGTAGCTAAACAAACACACTATATATATATATATATATAGTATATATCTCACACACACAAACACACACACATATATACACACACACACACACACACACACACACACACACATATATATATATATATATATATATATATATATATATATATATATATATATATATATATATACATATATATATATATACATATATATACATACATATATATATATATATATATATATGTATATATATATATATATATATATATATATATATATATATATAATATATATATATCATTAATTGCCTTTGTAAAATGAGTAAGTTTTGTTTCAAGAACCTGCGTATCGTCGGAGTGAGCTTCTCGTTAAAAATCTGCAGCTTCTTTCCTCCAGTAATTATTTTTCTTTAGGACAGCGGTTCTGCCCGTGTGTTGCATTTTCAAGAGACTACTAACTACAAACTAGATTTATAGCTACTTTATTTCCTTGTGTGCTGGCAAAGTACATTATTAATATTGAGACATGAATCATGACTGTCGAGGGATTAAAGGATGAAGCGCTTCAAAGGAACGTGCATATGTGCCAAAAAAGCGTTGAATTGTAAATACATAAATAACTACATCTTCTTCTTTTAACGTGCTTTTTCCCTATGGTGATTAAAATACAAGGGATAATTTCTAAACTGCCACCCAAGTGGATGGTGAGCAAATGCCACGAGACCTCTTCGAGTCTGAAAAGGGACTGCCAGAGAGAGAGAGAGAGACAGAGAGAGAGAGAGAGAGAGAGAGAGAGAGAGAGAGGCACACAAAAAATTACTCCTCGTACATGAAATGCCAACATGAGGAGCGAGCAACGCAGGGCGCTCGTCAACCTCAGGGAATCGACCTCACACACCCCCCCCAAAGTCCCTCCTGAACTTCGGCCTCTGATGCCACTATGCAAATAAACCAGATCCAGAGGCAAAACTTTATGAACTGCAGAAACGCGAAAACACTATAAAAAATATTAAAGGATTCATTATATTCTCTCTCTCCTACTTGAGAAAGCTGTGTGATCAAGAACAGAAATCTAGAAGAATTCCAGGAAATGCTCTCGCTCTTAAATATTGCTGAAATTTTCTTCTGCTTGGAATCTCATCTTTCCCTCATTGGCTTCTGATGAAAATGCCGAGGGAAGAAATCAAGGTTCGGGCCAAGGAAGGGGGACGGTATTTTTTATTTAAAAGTTCTCGTCTTTTATTTCAAACCCAAATGATTATTCTCAGATATAAATTCTGCTTCCGAAGTTACTCTGATTTCATTCGGGGTAGGAAATCGAGAGAGTTTTTTAAGTATTATTATTATTATTATTATTATTATTATTATTATTATTATTATTATTATTATTATTATTATTCAGAAGATAAACTCCTATTCATATATAACAAGCCCACAGGGGCCATTGACTTGAAAATCAAGCTTCCAAAGAATTTGGTCTTCATTTGAAAGAAGTTACACAAAATAATAGGATATACAGAAAGAAAAGATCGGTTATTAGAAGAAAAAGATGAATTAAAAACCAATAAATAAATACATAAATATATAAATAAATGATTAGAATACAAGGAGAATTATTGTAGGGTAGTAATGCACTGCATCTTCGCTTGAAGCTTTGAGGTTCTAACTGCACAACATCCTCAGGGAGACTGTCCCACAGCCCAATGGTGTGAGGAATAAAGGACCTCCGGAACTGAGAAGTTCCACACCTAGGAACATTTATAGCATATCGGTGCGACTGTTCAGCAAATTTGGTCGCTCTCGGCAGGCATCAATTGTGAGAGCAAAATTCTCTGTTAAAATACAACTTATCAAAACATCCACACCGGAGAACAGTATTCTAGTAAAGGAAGGTCAAATGACCTAAAACAAGTGCGCTGAATTTATCATCGTTATAAATATAGGAGGCCTCACGTACAATACCAACTTCGGTGCAGCATTTGCTCATACTGTCATTAGATGAGTCTCAAATGTAAGATGTGAGTCAAAAGTTACACCAAGTGTAGTCAAAGTTTCAGATACTAAAAGGAAACTGCATCAACTTGTGAAAAACTTTGAAAATGTTTGCAAGTGTTGAAAGTTGAGAGGAAAAGTGAGTAAAAGTAAAGCTAGGAGGGTGAAACGGAAACCCATAAGACGGAACACTGGATGTTGATGGGGATAGTGGGAATATAGATACATTTAGTTTGTGTAAGTAACTGCGAGTAAATGCTTACTACCAGCCTCTGGTAGTAGGATTAAAGAAGAGGCGACTCACAGACCAAGTAAGGCAAATGGTATGTGCAAAAGACCGCAAGGAAACGGAATGTTTTGAGAGGCAAAAACGGAATGCATGAAGAGATTATCGAGCTATGTTTTTTTTATTGAGGAAAATTCCTGATGTTGAATATGTGGGGGAAAATCGAAGGTGGAAAGAGTACCTGCTTGCACAGCAAATGTGTATAAGAAGCCAAAGATGAGAAAAGTTGATAGATTTGCAAGTAATGGCAAAAAGTTACCATAGGTAAACTGAAGGTTAAATAATGTAATATCCTGATGAACCTTCTCTTTACGAGTATGAAGCTGCTGATATTGTGGAAGTCCAAGAACTATAAATTACAGTATGAATTTTGGAGTTAATATCATTTTAAAAAATTTTGCAACTGTATCATTTTTCCTATTTTTAAAGTCAAAGTTCTGTAGTAAAAAACAAAAGCTGTTACTACATTTTTTCTCCTCTGACACCAACAGTTCCTGCCATAATTTCAGTCTTCCTGGGTTCGTTCTCATTTTACTTTGGACTTGAAAAAATGAAGAGTGGCAGGTGGACCACATTTTAACAGGCATGCATCTTGAGCCTTACCCTCACGATACTGGATAAAAGTTGTCAAACACTATACTGGCCCTAGTAACTTCCTAGTTATTTCCTCCGAAGGAGGAATAAAAATCTACGATATTAGGTTCCCCAAATACTGGGACTAATTTTAATGTCTTATAAACTTCAGAATGGCAAGTGACTAACTTACTAAGCAACTGACACATATCGTCTCTTCTTCTCTCCCTCGACCCTCTCTCTTCTCCTCCCCGTCTGTAAGCGAACTCTCTCAATTTCTAACTCTTCCAACCTACTTTTTTCTTTGATTAACTGTAGTCCCAGTTCGCTAGTACGTTTGTTTTTCTGATCAGGACTTATATTCCCGCGCAGTTTGAAGTAGCTACACCAACAACCTATCTTTTTCAATGCTTGCAGGCATAGGGAATGTAAATACTCTGGTACTAATACTACGTGTTCCTTTTCAAATCTTCAGCCTTCTCTTTCCAGTCTTCCTGTTCTCATAATTTTGCTACCCCGCTATCACTGTCAATCAAGGAACCCATCTTTATGAAGAGTAATAAAAGAAGAAAGGAGAGAAAACAACAATTCTGAATGCCCAGCAAACCATTTAAACTAGGTAAACTCTTGGATCTTAACAACAACTGTAATCCTGGGAGTCACCAAATTTTGCGTTATGAAACAAAACTACCGAATGTTTATACCGTTTCCAGAACTCATTACAGCCTTTGCTTCGCTTCAAAAACCTGAATATTATATTATATGTGCGCTGGTCACTGCTTCTTCCTAATTCGAAGGCTACAGAAGAGCGCGCCTGAAGTAAACACTTCTCAGAGCGAACAGTTAAAAACAGTGCTGTAAACAGCGTAGTTCAACCGCGTGTACCGTCATAATATCACTCAAAGAATATTGCAGGCATTTGAAGACGGATAAAACAAGAAAAGATCACAGAAATTATGACTTACAGCTATTCACAAACAATGACAATATTCCGTCCAAATGAGAAGCTATCAAAATAACCCTGGCGAGTCTTCCCGGCACGCTGGCCACACTCCCGTTCACGACACTGACCTAGCTGGAGTCTTACCAGAAATATATAATAATAAACTGGAAGTGCAGAAAAGTAACAGTTTAAATAGAGCACTGAAAAAGTAGTAGGACGTCCTCTCAAAAAGTAACCATCAGAGGCCCCCAACCCACAATGCAAAACAATGCCAAAAAGTGCCACGCCTCCCAGTCAGAAGGCGGCAGCAAATGCTCTAGTAGGGCACCCGAGAGCAAGATCTGAAAAGCAAGCCTTTGCCTCGAAAGACAAAAGCTATGGACCGAGACTATTGTGTGAAGCTCCTCCAGTGGTTCTCTCTCTCTCTCTCTCTCTCTCTCTCTCTCTCTCTCTCTCCTCTCCATCGCGAGTCCAAGGCCAAACTGCGTTGCTGCATAATTTCTGTAGGAGAATGTGAATACTTAACTGCTAAGCGGTGTGCGGGCTGCTCTTGGCCAAAAGCACAAGGCTGGCTCAATCTAGAACGATTCTTATCAGAGAATGAAGGTTCTCTCTCTCTCTCTCTCTCTCTCTCTCTCTCTCTCTCTCTCTCTCTCTCTCTCTCTCTCTCTCATTTCTTCTTCATTCCCAGGAATGAAGTCAACTCTCTCAACTGTAAACCAACCATGGAATACAACCTTCCATTGAAAGATATCGCAACAAGGATAACAAAAACAGTAACTCATTTAAATCTATTCTTTTTAAAAATTTTACGTTAATCACACACACACACACACACACACACACACACACACACACACATATATATATATATATATATATATATATATATATATATATATATATATATATATATATATATATATATATATATATATATATATATATATATATGTATATATATATAAAAATGTGTGTGTGTGTGTGCGTCAAATGGCATTTTATAACATTTAAATGACTACATTATAGACCTACTCATATAAACATGCTTTTTATTTCAGTGTGTTTTTTGCCAGTGGGATTCAATTTGGAAAATGCGCAATGTTGCAGTGCTCTCCCCCACTGAATCATATATCATATTACCCGGTGGGAATGCAACCCCGATTATTCCGGTTCCGGCATTTGATTTCGGGTAAATGTGTCCAGACTAAAAAGCAAAGTGGGACAGTTCCAAAAGTTCTGGCTTATCTTGTTATCTGGCCAAATCCTGCAGCTGATCTCGAGTGCTCAGCAAACATCGAACCTATTTGCGATTTTGGTTGATTTTGCGAATTTGGTTGATTTTGCTGAGTTCCGAATTTCTGTGAATCGCGCTTTGCGTTCTCTGGGTTTAGGGATCAAGTTCTTTTTTTTATGAATATAAAGTCACGCATTACGTCAGTTTTGTCGCATTAAAAGTCTTATCTACTATAACATAATCGAGTACTTCCATACACACACATACGCAAACACACACATAAACATATATAAATATATATATATATATATATATATATATATATATATATATATATATATATATATATATATATATATATATATGTGTGTGTGTGTGTGTGTGTGCTCGCGTGTGTGAATGTGAAGATATGTGTACGTGCGTAGGTGCGTAGTGCTGATCTGTAGACTAGAGAAGTTAGGATTCCTTGCATCTGCTGTGCTGTTGGGGAGTGTCTCTAGAGAGCTCGACTTTTTTCAACTTTGAGGGCAGTAAGTTGATGCTTGGCAGTTTTCGTAATTTTTGCTGCTGAGATAAACATTCAGAAACTTGCCGTCCTACGATAATTACAGAATAATTTTATGTTATGTTAGACTATCTTTAATGCCCTATATCCTCTCTAGTGACATCTACACATGGACGAACAACACATTTTACTATATGGAAATTATTACGTAAATTTCGAAATCCGTCAGCTGAGGAATTAACCTCCGAAATTCATTGAGATATTTTATTGAGTAATTGCATGATAACGATTAGGAATTGCTTGCTTGCACTGCCATCTCGAACGGAAAATGAAGTGTTACTTAACCCTATTTTCTTTTTCCTAATTGCTTTGATGTCAACGTGTCTCAGACAAGGTATGCTGTCTGCGTGGCTCTTCAATAGAAACCCCAGAAAGTCTTGTGAAATCAATATTCTCAAACTAATATTACTTCCATGTCTTTGAGCAGTGAGAGAATATTAAAAGAAATGGGAAGAATTTTGAGAGAGACTTATAAGAAGTTTGTATCAAATGTCCCGTTCCAGAAAGCGTCAAATCACTCCCCTAGAGTTAGGGGACGGGTGGAAACTGTTGTGTGAGCATAAATTTGATGGTAAAATTTATGAAAACACTAAAGAAGAAACAAGGACAAGGAAAAGGAAACAGAAAGTCAGGATAGAAGAAAATGCAAAGATACATTAACTTTAAGTAAAATAAGGGGTAGAAAAAAATAAGAATGAAAAAACATTGAGAAAACAAACAGACAAACAAACAAACAAACCGAACCGAAAACATAACCTTGATGGAGGTGAGAAAGTCAGCTGGAAATCTCTAACATCACAACTTTACTTTTAATAGTAAAAAAAAATATTCCGAACAAAGGTAATTTTTATTATCCATTTTCATATATCAAAAGACACTAACAGATGCTTAAGAAAAAGAATGACATTCGTAAGAAAAAGAATGAAAGACATAAGGAAATGTTTTAGGTGATAAAGAGAAAAACTATAAAGTACAAAAGTACAAAAGACTAAGAAGAAGGGAAATGAATACAAAAATAAAAATGAAAATTGAAACGTAAATCTCTGAAATATAAAAGGAAATCGAAAATATTCTTAACATGAAAACGGTCCTTATCTGTCCGATTACCCTGTATCCAGCAGATTGATACACATCCAGTGTAGCAAAAAACAAAAAAAAAAAATAAAAAATCATTATCAATACAGCGAATATGGAACAAAATGAGCATCTCATTACAGGGATTGCTAAAACAAAATCTGTTTGCTCATATTCAAGGTCACAATGAACGTCACAATTTTGCGACCAAAATTAGCCTCATATTTCCTCCCGTCAAAAGAAACGAATCTCATAAAGAATCTCGGAACGGAAGGAAATGCCAATCATTATTCAGATGCCAAATATGCAATTTTCCGTTTTATAAATAACAAAACCTCTGTGAATCCCTTTGAAATAAAAAAAGTTATTCTAAGTCGAAATTAATGAGCTGGGTTATGTGATGGATTCGTGCATTCACTAAATATTTCTTCCAATTCTTAAAACTTAATGGAATGATTCAAACCTTAAAATAACTTGTCCAGAGCGCCGGAATAAAATCTATGCCTGAACAAGACTATGTTTAGCTTATGAATGTAGTCCTCATTATTCTCTGGCAATTGATGCAGGCGTAACATACTGCATTTTGATTTGATTTACCCAGTTAAAATATGATTTTTATTTTCTGTTCAGCAGCAGCTTTGAGAACGCTCACTATTTATGGAAAGGGGACAATCAAAACGATGCAGAACTACTGCATAGTACTACTTATCTATAAGTTTTCTCGTCGAGAATTTGTTATAATTGTTAAAAACCAATGCCCTTTAAATCCAGAATGTGCGCTTGATGCTGTCAGAGAAATAACAGAGCTTCGCTAATATCTGTTGATGTCTGTCTGCTTTTGCAAGCATCTGTGAACACAGTGTTTTTTAATATCTATCTATTGAATATTTTGCATATTTATTTATAGAACCAATCTTTCAACATTACATTTTTTTACATCTTTTATTGGTTATGAAACTCGCCTAAATGATATAAATGGTTGTACCATGGGTGATCAGACCCTGGAAGATGTTTTCAGAAATTCTTGTGATTTAGGGCAACATATTGAGAATGTTTTTCTTCTCTGTTAAATGCTAATAAATTTAAAATCAGGTTTTATAAAAAAAAAACTCTTGGGTTACTCTAATTTATCAACACATAAGTATATATCACTGTGAATTATGAAAAACTAAAGGTGGAATGGAATGGAATATAAAACTTAGGCCAAAGGCCAAGTCCTGGGACCTATGAGGTCATTCCGCGCTGAAAGGAAAAGAGAGTAAACAGGTTTTAAAAGGTGTAACAGAAGAAAAACCTCGCTGTTGCTCTGAAACAACTGCCAGGAGAAGTGGAGTGAAACAATTGCTAGCACAGGGTGGAAGAGAGCATGAACGGAGGTACAATAAAAGTCAGCGGAGTTGCAGGTATGGGCCGAAGGAACGCTGCAAAGAACCTTAAGTAATGCCTGCAGTGCAATGCGCGAGGTGCACTGACGGCACTAAACCCTACGATAGGGACCCGAAATTGATGCAAATTATCGTGAGCTCAGTCGAGGAGAGTGAGAATGTCGCCGACTTGAAAAGTTGCCAGATAGCGCAATAATATTCTACGGTCTTGCCCAAAAGATTTTGGGATTTACTCTCCAACTGGTACGTATACAGTTAATTGATCAATATTCCTTGCACAACAATCTCCAATTCATTTTTATTAAACAAAACTACGCCACACCCCTAATAAACTACATTTTCTGAAAATAAATAAATAAAAGATAAATAAGCCTCGGATGGTTTATGTTCGGTTCAAAATCTCTCGCAAAAGAAAGCGAAACTGAGGGGCTGGGTGTTGCACCTACCAAACCATCCTTTCTTATCTCCCAATTACATCTGGGTCGTTCAAAATGGTCATCAGGAGGAGAAAATGAACCAACTAAGCTACACTTCAATCAATCCTTCTCAGTTAGAGAACTGACCAACTGTTAACAAATTGCTGTGGACACAGAAAATACAGATGAATTGAGTCGAGATGATGTGGTATAAGTGGTGTTGGAGCTAAATTGATGCCTTGCAAAAATGGCGTTTGCCACAACAGCTGAATGATTTGTAGTGGCCCTAAAAACAATTTTACTTATCAAGGGTCAGCATCAGAGTGTTCTCTGTAGTACTACAGAGATTGCACGACCATTTTTCATGTCGTATGTGACTTCAGCCGCAAGAGAAGAAAGTTAAATCGAAAATCAAAATGTTTCAGAATTATTCTCAAGACAGTTGCTGGGTCAGATATTTCTAATTCAAACCCCACTTGTATCTCCCTCTCACTTCCCCACCCCACCCTCTCTCTCTCTCTCTCTCTCTCTCTCTCTCTCTCTCTCTCTCTCTCTCTCTCTCTCTCTCTCTGTCTCAAATTGCATTTTTTTTCAAAAGAAATCTATACTTGAAGCTGAAATCGAAGAGGAGTTTTCAGACCCTTAAAACAGTAAAAGGCTTATGCATGCAAAAACTATTTTTGTATGATTAAGTTTCTCTAAATTTCCTCTTGATCAATTAATACTACAATTGTTTTCTGATAAAGACTAAGAAACCGTGGTCGAATAATGGCACTCGTTTCGTCGTTCGTCAATGTTAACGCATCAAATAGTTTTCAAACGGATAAACAATGACAGAACGGAGATCAAGTACAAGGCTGAAAAGCGTAAGCAGCTAGGGGCCGGAGGCAGGCTTCAAACACCATTAAGTTATGCCTACAGTGCATCCCGTGAGATGTACTGAGAGCATTATTTCCCCTACTGGAGCAAATTATGTAATAAAACTTATGCAACAAGATAGGAAAACGTTGGCTGCTCGACTGAATCTTAAATGACTCCAAACTAAATACACAGTAAGGACAGGTAACAAGTCAAATGAGTTATTTCTGCTTATAAATAACAGGCATAATCCTGTTAATTGAATAGAACCTACGGAAATTATCTTAAGAAACAAAATTTAACAGAATCAGGTACCTTTCAAAAGGAATGTGATATGAAATGTCAGCCTGGGTGCATATGAATACATGAAGCAGATGAAATATTAATGAAGGGTATTGTAAAACACGTAGGTTATAGTGTTACGATTGCCTGACAACGTTTGTCCATCCTGTCTCTCTCTCTCTCTCTCTCTCTCTCTCTCTCTCTCTCTCTCTCTCTCTCTCTCTCTCTCTCTCTTGTGGTCTCTAAATTTCCGTATTACCTATCATTCAAATATCAAAAAACAGGATTTCATTTACATATCGGTTCATACTTTCGAATATTCCATTACTGCCCGTTATAGAAATTACATCAGTATTACAGCAGAAATTACTGGGGCACGATCCGTGTATGTACCAGCGACCGCCCATTATATGCAAACGATCCGAATTAACGAACCATATTTTGTATGGGGGAATATAATTAACAGCAACAGCCAAGGTTTATCAATTAGGTGACGAGCGTCCAAATCCAATTTCCGACAAATATGTTTTCAGTTTTACTCCAATACAGTCCCATTGCCAAACGAGCGATTATCTTTTGTGTATTACACTATACAGACATTACGTGTTATTTGAGTGTTATATCAACACTAAAGGGGGATAACTAAAATGTAAAGCAACTAGGTAAAAAGATATGAAAGCAATTAGATATGAAAGACTTGAAATAAATGTATCTTAACTATCTTGTAATAAAAACGTCGTAAGAGTAATCCAATTGTAACTGTTCTGACGAACCGACACTGCATACTACAATGACACTTCAATGTAATCATTACAGATGAGAGTTATCAAAAACATTTTGTAGTGTAGATCATAATAAACGTTTTGTTTGTCTAAATACTATGCACAGGTAGCAGAGGCCACTGCAAGAATGAGGTTTTTGGAAGAGTTAGAGAGTCAAGTCTTCTGAGCAATGTTCAAGAGGTGAAATACCACACCCGCTTAAAGCTACCTCTTCAAAACTTAACTTTACACCTTCTGCCAAAGATTCTGAAGACCAGAACAATAATAATAATAATAATAATAATAATAATAATAATAATAATAATAATAATAATAATAATAATAATAATAATAATAATAATACCATGAGCATTAACCGCTTAGAAAAACTAAACAAAAGATTTCCGATTACTAGCCTAGCGTCCAAAATGATCCCTTCACCTGAACTTTTCTCTAAAAGCGACTCTCTTTTCTCTTGATCTCTACTGGAAAGAAAAATCTATTTAAAGTGTGACGTCATCCCTGGTCTTCCCATATAGTTCCTCGTTGGGTGAGCGGGTTCCGTTCTCAGTTACCACTCTGTTGGCCGCGAGTTCGAATCTCCGACCGGCCAATGAAGAATAAGAGGAATTTACTTCTGGTGATTGAAATTCATTTCTCGATATAATGTGGTTCGGAGTCCACAATAAGCTGTAGGTCCCGTTGCTAGGTAACCAATTGGTTCTTAGCCACGTAAAATAAATCTAATCCTTCAGGGCCAGCCCTAGGAGAGCTGTTAATCAGCTCAGCGGTCTGGTTAAACTAAGATATACTTTTTTTTGGTCTTCCCATAAAGGCTGTTCGACGAAGCTTTTCCTCTCACAAGGGAATACCTTCATGGCCTCCAACAATGGCGGAGGGAAAATGGATTATCTCTTTGATCTATTGTAAAGACAATGCATAAAGACGCAATACTTTTGTTTTCATTCCCGTCGGAGGAATAAAAACTGTATACAACACAATATAAACTTGACTTTTGCTCTCTAAAACCAAAGGCAGTCTTTAGAGAGAAAACCCAATAGTTTTTTTCCCCGATGAGTCTGGACAGAAAGCTCAGATTCCCGACATCAAAGTGAGCATCGGGAAACTCTCCCGAGACACGACAAGAGTCGTGAAAGCTGCTTTGTCAGACGTTCTGTGGGATCTTATTACGGGGTGATTGTATCTGCAGGAATCCTTTGCCAGGGCTTTTGAGATCTACTTTGTGGAGGATCACCCTGCATAATGGAGGAACAGGGCTTCTGGAAAATGCCTGGGATAGGGAACGATATCTGGAAAACACCAACAATGATGGCGAAGACCAGTTTCTTATTTTTCCCTATTTCTCTTCTCGCCGCATCAGCAAAAAACCTTTGGGCCTCGATTACGGTCATTTGATTACAATGTCGTAACTGAATCTCTCATGATTGGCTTTGTTAGGTTCTGAGGAAGTTCGAAATAGGTATGAGGCCAAAAATACAGTAAAGCAAAAAAAAAAAAAAAAAAAAATCTCTCTCTCTCTCTCTCTCTCCTCTTCAAGATCGTAGGACGCCTAATTTATTTTTTGAAACATCTTTGACTTCCTATTCCGTAGACTGACACTTAATTTTCACCACAAACATGTTGCCTAAGATTCTTGGTTGTGAATTTTCTTGCTTGCACAGAACTGATGGTCAATTTTTTTCTTCACTGAATTTTCCTTCATTTCCTGATGCAATGTGAAGACACTGTATTATCATTTTTGCTTCCTTTTCTCTGTCATTTTCTTCCTGTCTAACTTTATCCATCTTTGTGTACACATCTACATGGGACTAACTGTTAATCTAATCTCCTTTTCCTCCACTGAACTCTCATCGCCTCATCCCTCACCTGCTGTTTTAGCCTCTCTTCCTACTTTCATATAATCACAAACCCTCCCCGTTACCTATGGTTGCATAGGTAACCTGGAGGGTTTGTAATTCCTGAAATTCTGGCTGCTACTCATTTACACAATCCCTTCAATAACTTTAGTCATCGCTAGTTTTTTATCTATTCCTACTATGTCTACCCATTCATCCTAATCACACTGATAGCCACATTTTCATCTACTCTTCGGCAAAAGGTTGTGCGTTTTTCCTTTTCATTCCACCAGATAATGCTACCCTTCCAACTACCCTTCTTTTCACCATTACATTATTCCCCTTCCTTGCCATCTACTCTGTACTAGCACATAATCTATTTTTGCATGTACTGTAGAATTATAAATATTCTTATTAAAAACAATTTATTTGCAGGGGTCTAGCCACTTCCCAAGCATATTCATACCAAAGACTCTCCATTCCCATTTACCCCAAGAACTTCACATATGCGCCATTGCTTTCCTTGCAACCGACCTTTGCATTTAAATCACCACCCTCTCTCTCTCTAAACCCAGCCAAATACACCAACAATCACAAGTCAAGTCTTTCTCCAACAATCACAAAGCTGTTGAATATAATAACTCTGAAGGCTTTCTGGGAAGATGAATAAATTCTTGTAATAACACTAATGAGATAATAACGAATACATAAAAAATGAAATACTGGTCCCGTTGTTGCCACACTAAAAATAACGATGGAATTCTCGGGGTGGCAAAGTTCGTGCGTCAAATCAGTCAACCAAAAGAACCCAGCTCTGATTTGAATCTGATATTCTCGCCGTTTGAGCCGAAATATTTTTCTTTGGAAGTCAGCCAGTTATACAGAACTCCATTAAACGGGAAAGATCGTAAATGTTTCCTTTATTTATAGGAGATGGCACAGGGGAAACTCAATTGCAGATTCAAACACTACATCTTAAGAGGCAAAAGCTAATAAGGCTCTCGGGAACCTGGGAATGAATTTCAACTACATTTTTGCAGGAGAACTAATGCTTACCTATATTAAGAATACTGTGAGAGAAGTAAATTTAAATGATTTCATTTAGGGGTACAATTTTCATTGAAATTTTAAAATTAAACAATTTGTTCAAGATAAGATAACATTTGCCTCGATTTATTTTTTAATCAAAAAGAGTCCAGATAGTAAATTAACACTATTTGACAATAACATTTAGGGTTTTCTTTTCTCTCTCTCTCTCTCTCTCTATTCTCTCTCAACTCTCTCTCTCTCTAACCTCTCTCTTCTCTCTCTCAAGATTATTAAAATAGACAAGTGTCAAAGACTGACAACTAAAGCAAGCCGGCGTACAGAGTTTACATGGTTAAAAAAAACTGCTGAGCTGTACTTGACTTTCACGTAATAAACTCATAAATTAAACACAGAAATGCCAAAGACCCTAATCTCTCTCTGTCTTTACCTTCCAACAATTCCGCTTTTATTTTTATATACATTGTACATTTTCATAACCTAATCTTGAGGAATTAGCAACTAAAACCTGATTCACACTTTCGTTATCAAATATCATCTAAATACTCTGTTTTCTACATGTCACAATGAACTTAAATATGGACATTTATCTATTTAACGATTCCTGATTCTTGGGGGCATCAAGTTTTACTTTAACCAAGAAAGTTATACATTCATACGAATAAAAACATAATTCCATTTTATTCGTCTTCATTATTTTTTATAACATATTTCGTGAAATAGTGAAGCCCACAAACAGTCCTTCCATTCCCCCGAGAAAGTCAAGAAGCTTCTGTGGCGAACAAAACCGAAAGAATACAAAGGAATATTCTTAGATCAGTGATCTTCTGAAGATGTTTGCCATTACATGTAGATTCGTTCAGACAACCTCAAGATTTGTCATCATCTGTGATAGCAAATCGAACATTGTTAACTGTCATATGATAGCAGACTGGCTGTATGACTGAACTGGGTGAATAATCATTTAAGACTTAAAATAATTAGGAATGAAAACATAATTTGTAAACTTTAACTGCACCTGTCAAAGGGGGTCATTTCTCAACATTTGAAAACTAATCTGCCCAAGAGCAAATTGGTTTTGGGTATCAGCTGATGCTAAAGGCTAAAATACCTTGAGGCAATATACATAAATATTCATAAGCCTCCCTAAACGTGCAAGGAATCAACGCAATAATTCTACCTTCCGATCGTGAAAGGAGAAGAAATGCAGCAGACTAAAATGTGTCGTCAATGTTGGACCTATGCAAATATTTTAGTTAACTTTATATTTGTCATGTTTTATCTTGTTCTATCCTGATATTGATAACTTTGTATTTACATTTTACATATACTTCTTACGTGTGTAATTACTATATTAATTTTACATATACAGTTTGAATGTCTCTTTGACGATTCTTTGTTGACCGTCTATTTTCAGCTATTTATTTTTCGTCTGGCTGTTTCTAAGTATGTAAATACCTAAATAGCAATTCTTGGTAATTGTCAACAGGCCAGTTGTAAACAAGTTTAGTAACAAACCTATATGTTTTAACTGTTAATTTCAAAACGCTAACTGCCGAATATTGGATTTTAACCATCGAATAGTTATATTTTTGACAAGTGTTCCCTTGAAAGAATGTTATATATATGTGTGAATTTCCTTGTAAACACTCATTTGTAGCAGATGATGTCTCTAGAAGAGACGAAACGTCCTAACCAATAAAACGTCCATCAAAATGAACTTTGGTGCTTTACTCCATCAGTTGCCTGAAGAACAGAGGAAGATAATAAGGAAAATCGAGAACATTAGTAAGAAACTAATAAACTGCAACTTCGCTGTCATATTTAACGACATTTGCATATATATATATATATATATATATATATATATATATATATATATATATATATATATATATATATATATATATATATATATACACAGGAACTGCAGCTATATGAGGTGTCCAGAGCGTTTTAGCGAGAATACTTTTTACAAATCCCAAAAATGTCTTATATTCAAAAGAAAAGTCCAGAGTCCAAAAACAAACAATTTCAGTACTTCCTTTTTATATTGCTTCTGATAATGTTCCGAGAATGGTCGAGCCATTAGGCATTAATTTAGATTTTAAAACACTAGAGACAATTAGGATTATCCGGATTAGGAATCCTCCGAGAAATGAAGGCGGATGCATCTATAAGATTCCATCTAAAGAATGTAAATGACTGATTGATTTATGAAATTTGCTCTGTCAAGCCAAGCACTGAAGGGGCACTTACAGCCGTTCAGCGTTTGAGACAGGGAAGTTGAAGAGTTGGAGTGGTTGGACAGCAAGATAAAGAGTTCCAGAAAACAGGGGAAATGAGGTACAGGGACCTGAAGGTGGAACTGGGAGAAAACCCATCAGTTGTAACAAGACGTAATGATTGGAGAAGTTGGACATCAAGGACTGGAGATCAAGTACAAGGCTGAAAAGCATAAGCAGCTAGGGGCCGGAGGCAGGCTTCAAACACCCTTAAGTTATGCCTACAGTGCATCACGTGAGATGCACTGAGAGCATTATTTCCCCTACTGGAGCAAATTATGTAATAAAACTTATGCAACAAGATAGGAACACTTTGGCTGCTCGACTGAATCTTAAATGACTCCAAACTAAATATACTGTAAGAACAGGTAACAAGTCAAATGAATTATTTCTCTTTATAAATAACGGGCATCATCCTGTTAATTGAATAGAAACTCGGGAAATTATCTTAAGAAGCAAAATTTAACAGAATCAGATCGTATCGTATTTAAAAGGAATGTGTTAACTTATGAAATGTCAGCCTGGGTACATATGAAGCAGATGGAGTATTAATGAAGGGTATTATAAAACACGAAGGTTATAGTGTTACGACTGCCTGACAACGTTTGTTCATCTTGCCACCAAAGCTTGTGGTTTCTCTCTCTCTCTCTCTCTCTCTCTCTCTCTCTCTCTCTCTCTCTCTCTTGTGATCTCTAAATTTCCTTATTACCTGTCATTCAAATATCACAAAACAGGATTTCACTTACATACCACCTATGGGTTTATACTTTCGAATATTCCATTAACTGCCCGTTATAGAAATTAGATCAGTATTACATCAGTAAATTACTGGGGAACGATCCGCTTACCAGCGAGCGCCCATTAAATGCAAACGATCCAAATTAACGAACCATGATATTTTCTACAGGGGAATGTAATTAACATCAACAACCAAGTTTATCAATTAGGTGACGAGCGTCCAAATCCAATTTCCGCCAAAATATGTTTTTAGTTTTACTCCAATACAGTCCCACTGCCAACCGGGCGATTATCTTTTGTGTATTACACCAAACAGACATTACGTGTTATCTGTGTATGTTTTATCAACGCTAAACGGGGATAACTAAAATGTAAAGCAACTACGTAAAAAGATATGAAAGCACTTGAAACACATGTATCTTAACTATCTTGTAATAAAATCAACGTCATTCAACGTCATAAGTGTAATCCAGTTGTATCTGTTCTGACGAACCGACATTGCATACTACAATGACACTTCAATGTAATCATTACAGCATAGAGTTATCAAATATATTTTGAAGTGTAGATCATGATACACGTTTTGTTTGTCTAAAGACTATGAACAGGTAACAGGGGTCACTGTAAGAATGAGGTTTTTGGAAGAGTTAAAGAGTCAAGTCTTCTGTGCAATGTTTAAGGGGTGAAATACCACACCCACCTAAAGCTACCTCTTCAAAACTTAACTTTACACCTTATGCCAAAGATTCTGAAGACCAGAGTAATAATAATAATAATAATAATAATAATAATAATAATAATAATAATAATAATAATAATAATAATACCATGAGCATTTGCCGCTTAAAAAACTAAACAAAAGATTTCCGATTATTAGCCTAGCGTCCAAAATGATTCATTCACCTGATCTTTTCTCTAAAAGCGCATCTCTTGATCTCTACTGGAAAGAAATATCTATTTGAAGTGTGACGTCATCCCTGGTCTTCCCATAAAGGCTGTTCGACGAAGCTTTTCCTCTTACAAAAGGAATACCTTCATGACCTCCCACAATGGCGGACGGAAAATGGAATATCTCTTTGATCTATTGTAAAGACAATGCATAAAGACGCAATACTTTTGTTATCATTCCCGTCGGAGGAATAAAAACTGTATACAACGCAATATAAACTTTTCTTTTGCTCTCTAAAACCAAAGGCAGTCTTTCGAGAGAAAATCCAATAGTTTTTTCCGTGATGAATCTGAACAGAAAGCTCAGATTCCCGACATCAAAGTGGGCATCGGGAAACTCTCCCGGGACACGACAAGAGTCGTGAAAGCTGCTTGTCAGACGTTCTGTGGGATCTTATTACGGGGTGATTGTATCTGCAGGAATCCATTGCAAGGGATTTTAAGATCTACTTTGTGGAGGATCATCCTGCATAATTCAGGAACAGAGCTTCTGGGAAATGCCTGGAATGGGGAATGATGTCTGGAAAACACCAACAATGATGGCGAGGACCAGTTTCTTCTTTTTCCTTATTTCTCTTCTCGCCGCATCAGCAAAAAACCTTCGGGCCTCGATTACGGTCATTTGATTACAAGGTCGAAATTGAATCTCCCAAGGTTGGCTTTGTTAGGTTCTGAGGCCAAAAAAACAGTAAAGCAAAAAAAAAAAATATGTTCGCTTTCCCTCTTCTTCAAGATCGTAGGACGCCTAATTTCTTTTTAGCAACATCTTTGACTTCTTATTTCGTAGAATGACATTTATTTTTCACCACAAACATGTTGCCTAAAATTCTTGGTTGTGAATTTTCTTGCTTGCACGGACACTGATGGTCAATTTGTTTTGCTTTTTTTTTGTTCATTGGAATTTCCTTCATTTCCTGATGCAATGTAAAGACATTGTATTATTATTTTTGCTTCCTTTTCTCTGTCATTTTCTTCCTGTCTAACTTTATCCATCCTTGTGTATACATCTACGTGGAACTAACTACTAATCTCATCTGCTTTTCCTCCACTGAACTCTCATCGCCTCATCCCTCACCTGCTGTTTTAGCCTCTCTTCCTACTTTCATATAATTACAAATCCCCCCCCCCTTACCTATGGACATAGGTAACCTGGAGAGTTTGTAATTCCTGAAATTCTGGCTGCTACTCATTTACACAATCCCTTCAATAACTTTAGTCACTGCCAGTTTTTTATCTATTCATGCTATGTCTACTCATTCATCCTAATCACACTGACAACCACATTTTCATCTAAGCTTCGACAAAAGGTTGTGCGTTCTTCCTTTTCATTCCACCAGATAATGCTGCCCTTCCAGCTACCCTTCTTTTCACCATTACATTATTCCCCTTCCTTGCCATCTACTCTGTACTAGCACATAATCTATTTTTGCATGTAGAATTATAAATATTCTTATTGAAAACAATTTATTTGCAGGGGTCTAGCCACTTCCCACAACATATTCGCCACAAGACTCTCCATTCCCATTTACCCCAAGAACTTCACATTTGCACCATTGTTTTCCTTGGAACCGATCTTTGCATTTAAATCACCGAGCATCACCACCCTCTCTCTCTAAACCCAGCCAAATACACCAACAATCACAAGTCTTCCTCCAGCTCTTGAATATAATAACTCTGAAGGCTTTCTGGGAAGATGAATAAATTCTTATGATAAAACTAATGATATAATAAAGAATACATAAAAAAACGAAATACTGGTCCCGTTGTTGCCAGACTAAAAATAACGATGGAATTCTCGGGTTGGGAAAGTTCGCGCGTCAAATCGGTCGACCAAAAGAACTCAGTCCTAGTTTGAATCCGATATTCCCGCCGTTTGAACTGAAATATATTTTCTTTTGAAGTCGGCCAGTTACACAGAACTCCATTAAACGGGAAAGACCGTAAATGTTTCCTTTATGAAAAGGAGATGGCACAGGGGACACTCAGTTTGAGATTCAAAACCTACATCTTCAGGAGGCAAAAGCTAAAAAGGCTCTCGGGAAACAAGGAATGAATTTCAAGTACTTCTTTTGCAGGAGAAGTAATGCTTATCTATATTAAGAACACTGCGAGAGAAGTAAATTTAAATGCTTTCATTTAGCAGTATAATTTTCATTGAAATTTTTGAAAAAATTTAAAATAAATTTGAATTCTTTGACTTACAGGAAATGGGAACTATTCTACATTTTAACACCAAAAAGTAGGTCTTTGAGAGAAAATTAAAGTATTTGAAAAGATAGATAACATTTGCCTCGATTGATTTTTTATCAGTTTCCAGATATTATTAGATTCAACACTACTTCAGCAATAACCAAGTAGGGTCTCTCTCTCTCTCTGAAGATTATGAAAATATACAAGTGTCAATGACTGACAACTAAAGCAAGACGGGCATACAGACTTTACATGGTTAAAACGAAACTGCTGAGCTGTACTTGACTTTCACGTAGTAAACTCATAAATTAAACACACAAATGCCAAAGACCCTCATCTCTCTCTGTCTTTCCCTTCCAACAATTCCGCTTTTATTTTTATATACATTGTACATTTTTATAACTTAATCTTGAGAAATTAGCAGCTAAAACCTGATTCACACTTTCGTCATCTAATATCATCTAAATGGTCTCTTTTCTACATGTCACAGTGAACCTAAATATGGACATTTTTCTATTTAACGATTCCTGATTCTTGGGGGCATCAAGTTTTACTTTAACCAAGGAAGTTATACATTCATATGAATAAAAACATAATTCCGTTTTATTCGTCTTCATTATTTTTCATAACATTTTTCGTGAAATAATGAAACCCACAAACAGTCCTTCCATTCCCCCGAGAAAGTCAAAAGGCTTTTTGGGCGAACAGAGCCCAAAAGAATACAAATGAATATTCTTACATCAGTGATCTTCTGAAGATGTTTGCCATTACACGTAGATTCGTTCGCACAACCTCAAGCTTTGTCATCATCTGTGATAGCAAATCGAACATTGTTAACGGTCATATGATAGCAGACTGGCTGTATGACTGAATTGGGTGAAGTAAGACTTGCTGTTAGAAAAATACGTGAATATTCATTTAAGACTTTAAGTAATTAGGAATGGAAACATAATTTCTAAACTTGAACTGCACCTGTCAAAGGGGATCATTTCTCAACATTCGAAAACCAATCTGCCCAAGAGCAAATTGGTTTTGGGTATCAGCACAGGGGGCGAGGGGCATCCCCACTCACCCAATCATATATCGACCATTTCTTTCCCACCACAGCAAAGCTTTGGAATTTTCATCCACCTCCTAATTTTCCCACCCACCCCTTATGACCTTTTCCCCTTTAAAAGGCAGACCTATCTTTCCATGAGTTCATAATATCGTCTGCCACCCGACCAAAAACGAATGAACAAATAAATAAATAAAATAAAAAAAAAGCATTTGAAGAATATTAACGTTTTCCGATAAAATGACTTTGTATAAAGGAAGGTCCTTAAAGCCAATAAATTCATATTTTTATCCTCTGAGCTCTGACGTGCCAAATGGTAATATTCGTGAAACTATTAACATATGTCACCCATTTAATTTTAGTTTATTTTATATAGAAATAACGCCAGGGTAGTTATAGATACATTGGAAGAGTTTCTGAAAGCCTTTGACATGAAATCTGAGCCTTAAAACAGCAAATCCCGACTGTACCAAAAAGTAACAGAAACGCTTGTAAGAAAAACCATTAATTACTTATTAAAATCTGATTCTTAAGTTATAAATACTGGGTAATTTCTGGCCATTCAACTGGGAGCAACACATCTCCTCTTGTTGAACTTGGTCCGTTTATCAGGGGTCTTCTGTACATAAGCATCATCAAACGAAGGTGACCATTAGTCTTGGTTTCGATAACTCTCCAGGGGAGGGAGGGAGGAGCTACAACCTATGATAGAGTTTATTGATCTTTATGTGTGGGTTAACAGTAATTACAGACATCATCATAGTTACGCAGCTACAACTACAGCTATAAAAATTACATTTTGATTCGTCTAGAGTTATAGGGACGGTTACGCTCTTGTTTTATACATGGAAAGTTTCAGTTGCTGAGTCAAGAATAAAATTATTCAATTTATTATTGACTATACAACTGATCAACGATTACAAAAGACCGTCGGAATGAGTCTATTTTCCTTCCAAACTTTCTCGAATCAAGAGGTCAAAAATGTGAAAAATTAGAGACAAACTGAAACACTCAAGTTTGACCCAGTGAGCAAAACAGAGAAGCAAATCTGTGTAGCTACCTGCGCAGAGTTTATATTCAGGTGGTTCCGAGAAAAAGATTTTTCCACGAAATTCACTAATGGAAGATAGACACGACTAATGACAGCTAAGAGTAATGAGGTGATGAGCGTTCTCGTATCAATGGAAAGTTTCGCTTTTTCACTCCACTTTTTATGTGGAGTAACTTCAAAACAAATTTGGTGCGATATCTAGTCTCATTTGGCCCAGCCTCCCCCCCAATTATATATATATATATATATATATATATATATATATATATATATATATATATATATATATATATATATATATATATATATATATATATATATATATATATATATATATAATTTCATGATATTGCCTTTATCATCCTCCTATAATTTTGACATATTTACTTTTTTTCATGTGTTATGTTTAATGATAATGATTGTTGAAGTGTCATATTTAGTTTGGCATCAGATCTCAAAAAGAACTTGATTAAGTTACTTGATAGCGTAATTTAGAATTGTTAATACAATTTTAATAGTAACATAATTTAGAACGAATATCTTTCTTGGTAAAAGCGTAGCTTATGAACACGTGTGTGTGTCCACCAGGGCTTGTTTCATTTCAGTTGTCATCAGTTCAGATAAGAGTGAGCGCTTTGTTTTAGGCTAGCGATGACAGGTTTGCAAAACAAACGCCGATTCGTCCCATACGGGCCCAAGACGAGTGATTTCATGTTGTTACATGCGTTGTTCGAGTCACGTTCGCCACTTTGAGAGAAAGAATACGTGTCCTGATCAATTACGTCATGTTTTGTAAGATGCGTTCAAAACGTTTTGCTGGGATGACGTAACTTCCTTCTAGAAGCTTCTTTAGTATCTCGCACCCAAAATGCTTTAATGACATCACGTAATTGTTTCACTGTTACTGGAATCCTAAAATTTGTTTCATTCTGATTTCTGAGACCAGTCGGTTTGGTTCTCTCTCTCTCTCTCTCTCTCTCTCTCTCTCTCTCTCTCTCTCTCTCTCTCTCTCTCTCTCTCTCTCATTCCTAATTAGGAAGAGATTACTTTTAACGTAATTTTTTGTGGTCACTTTTAACATTAACTTTTGAGATCTGAATTTAGCAAAGTTATTTAGTTCGTAACGGCGCCTGGTAAAAAGTGTGTATTTGTGTAACGCAGCTGCAGCAAGTGATTTACAGAGGTCCTTCACAAGTTGTGTAAGAGGTAACGTGAAATTTTACTTATTGATACCATGGTATGATAAGTTAGGAAGTTGTGGTATGATAAGTTAGAAATTCTGAACAAGTGAAATCATTATTGATAAATCTTACGTGTATTTTTGTGTGCTTTTCTATTTACAGTTTTCTTTATATTTTCACATTTTTTTATGTTTGTGATGTAACATTTATTTACATAGCATTGTAAATATTTCTTGTTAATTTAACATTGCATACTTAATTTAACATTGCATACTTGATTTCATTTATTGAGATTTTCTTTTTAAATCTTGAGTAATTCTTGATAGTTTAAATTTTGCTTGATTAATTTAAATTCCTGATAAAGTTTTTGTGAATTAGTTTTGTTTCATAATTTAATTCAAGAACTGATTGAATGTTGTGTTAATTTCAAGTAAAGGTAAATTTTTCAAGTTGTGAATTCTAATTAACTGTGAATTCTAATTATAAACTTTGAATTTAAAAATAAATTTTTGTATTCAACATTTTTAGAAAAACAGTGTTTCATTTATTGATCACCAGTGAATAGGGTTGATTGTGTGTGCATAAGGCAAAGTGATAAACATGTTTTGTTCTTTTAGTTTTGCTAAAGTGAATTAAGACCAGGAGACAGTTAAGAGTTTTTTGATGGAGTGATGCCCTTCTACTCTAGAAGATTTCTAGTTTAATTTTTGATACCTCACACATATTCTGATGAACTTAGTTTGATTTTTCAAGTGATTGATAAGTTTTTCTTAAGGGATCACTGTTACCTTTAGAGTACTCAGTTGTAACAATTAATGTTATGAGAGTTCAGGTATCTGGCTGAAGTGAGGTATATTTTTGAATCTTGAGATTAGTTGTGTAATAACCAGGTACTTGATACGCATCGTGACAATATACACATATATATATACATATGTATATATATTATATATATATATATATATATATATATATATATATATATATATATATATATATATATAAAATTCTCTCAACATACCGTACTCAAACTCGATATTCTATTATCATTATATTCACCCCTTTTGTTTTCTGAAGATATGTTCCATAACTTTTATAAGGACATTTTCCCAGGCTTTGGCCTAGACTCTAGAGGAATATTTGCAATTTTGAAGAAAGACTTCAGGAATGACAACACTAACTGACCATAGCTGAAGTTTCAAGGTGATATTTATATTAAAGGCACCTTCTTGCCCTCACGTTAGAATCAAAGCCAAAATCTGACAAAGGAGTCCAGCAAAATAAAGAGAATACATGGCTTTCAAATTCTGCGTCAATGTGCAAATGTACCTCGTATTATGTTGTAGGTTACTTAGGTTAGGAGATTCAGTCTACATAATTAACTGTTAATATTTCAATGTTAAAACCAGCAATTCTGCAAAATTTGCTGAAACATAGGCTACCCCTGCTGAAGACGCGATTTCTATAAAGAAAAAAAAAGATTTACAGAACCATCACAACTGCTTCCTGGATGCTTAAAATATCATAAAACCACTGTTCTTATTTCATCGACCTTTGACCTTGATTAACCTTGATCATTTTGAGGATATGCCTACAAATCTAGCACACTTGAAAACACAATTTACAGAAACTATACTCTGCAATCACGTCTTTCGGGGTTTTAATAAAACAAAACCATTCATTAAACACAGTCCTCCAACGAAAAGAGAAAAAATGCTGCTCTTCAATAAATGCCAGTAACCTCCTATGAACGATCTCCTTAAACAGGGATTTTTGATAGAAAAATTATTTTGTATCAGAAAGGATGAAAATGAAGGTTTGGATAATTTGACCGAAGTCCTTAACTAGCCTATATGAGTAAAGAGCCGAAGCACTAGAATAATAAAACTTTCATGTTATCGAACTCTTTAAGTTAACTCAGAGAAAATGAGGACCGTACAAAAAAAACACATTAAAGTTAATTAATTGTCTAGCCTCTCATGTATATAACGGAAGATTATTTTTTGGGTAGCAAACAATATGATGTCTGAATCGTTCTATCAGTAGCAAGGAGCTGATGTCCATTGACGGTCCAGCGTTCTCTGTCTCTCTTGTAAACAAAAGCGAATATCAAAATCTACCAAAGCTATATGACTTACTGAAGTTATTCATATAAACTGTTATTATAATAAAATCAGCAAATATCACACGTGCGACTTTGAGTGGCAAAGCATTTTTGTAAATGACTCTACTCCTTTTGTTTATTTTCATGTGATTAACTAAAAAGAATCAATTATGCATAAATATTAAGTAAACGTGTTACGGCGTGACATATAAAGAGGAACCCTCGAAAACTCATATAATATTGATTTCCATTGACGGTGCAGTGTTCTTTGCGGGCTAAACTATTCAAAAAAAAAAAAATCAATGACCAAAGTCATCTATCAAGTCTCACAAAGAGACAACTGATCAATAGGCTGATCAAGTTTGTCTGCTCCAGAGACCAACAGAACAGAGAATATTATTTATTTACAAAGTACACAACATTAAACAAGACAAAAAGGTAACATTCAAAATTTAAATAGGAAGCAATAATGAAAATGGCATATGCATCTACCGGTTCATAGATTACATCCACACTAAAGTAAAAACATGCCATAAACTAAAGTAAAAACATGCCATAAACTAAAGTAAAAATATGCCAAACAGGTCTGCAACTTATTGCCTTCTTATCTCAAACTGGTTGAAAATAAGCCAAGGCCTGTCAATTGGACAATGAACCAATGGCCAATACTGCATAATCGTACGACGCCCAGGTTAGGACGACCAAGAAATAGTTAACCTGTATTCAACCTGTTTGTGAAATGTGCGCGATAAGTTACTGACGTGTGTTTATATATAAAGTGTGTTACTGTAGTGTGGACTCATCCTTTGATAATCAAATACGAGTAATCCGTTACCGGTAACATAACAGAGAAAAACATATTACTCCTTTTAGCGCAACTTATGTCGTAAAGAACCAATATTTTTAAGTAATGTATTACAAAACCAGGGGAAAAAGGTAGCATATATATCAAATATTGTAAAGTTCCTACAACCAGGTATAATAACTAATGTTACGTAGTAATACCCCAATAGGTATACGGAAATTCTTTGGAAACGAATGTGAATATTATAGTTTACTAAAACTATATGATTTATTGGGGTTATTCAAATAAGCTGTTTTATAAGATCAGCAAGTATCACACACGTGTGACTTTGAGTTGCAAAAGTATTTTTGTAAATGACTACCTTTTTTTTCATGTGATTAAATCAGAAATTTAGTAAACCCGTTTAGGCCATAGACATAAAGAGACATCTTCAAACATTCATATACATAAGATAGTAAGTGCACAAAAGCGTGGGGCAAATCTTACATAAAGAACTTGCGGGGCCCAGCCAGTTCATTGCTTACACAATGTTTTATAGACTAAAGTAAGTACAAATTCTGATGTGTACAACTATCAACCGCGTACAACCTAAATATAACTCTCTCTCTCTCTCTCTCTCTGTTCACAGAACCTGCATTTGGGCATCGACAAAGGATGCCAAATTCTTCAGCTTTGTAACATTCCGCTCTGGCCTGTAGACAGAGACTTTAAAGCCGAATTCCCAAAGGGCAACATTTTATCTACAAGAATGCTAAAAACATAACTCTCTTGATGAACTCTGTGCCCTGAGGGCTTTTCAGAATCAAAAGCAGCTTGATAGGCTTCATTTTTTCAAACAATTTTTTTTTCTTATTTTCTCATCGGTTTGGTTAGGAAAAATGGTCGTTTGAAGAGCATCGTTCTGACAGACTCCGGAAGTTTGTTAATTTTTTGTTTCGTGTTTTTGTTACGCCCTAAGGGGCGTTTTAAAACTGTACTGTGATAGGTTTTTTTTTACCCTATGCTGAAATAGCTGTTACCACAACTGTTTTATGAATAATCTCACTTTGACCAAGATGCATGAGACGTTAAGCACAAACAAACAGGCATAATATCTTGGATGTATATAGATGTCGTAAATTGGTATCACAAGTACCTGATTGTTTCATTTAAACAGACCAGACAGTCATCAAGAAACTGTAATTGTTAAGGTACTTATAAAAAACACTTACAGGTTTTACAGCGATAACAGATCATTAGAAGGATGGAGACTAACGTGTAATGATTGTGATGTGACAAAATCCACTCAGTTCACCAAAAAGTCGTCCAGTCGTTTATTAGAAATACTGAAAAAAGCGACACTTGTCTCTCTTCACACTATCCTACTTTTAGACAAGCAGGGTCGTTCAACTGGAATCTTGATGTCGCCGTCTCTTTGTCTTAACATGTTAATGTTAAGAAAAGGTTTTATTATACCTGCTGTTATTGAGATAGAACAAGATAAAATTTGTGAGAGGAGGAATGGCAGCATTAATCGCAGATAGGTTTGTGGCGGTACAATCACCAGCCATTTTTACCGAGAAATGAAAGCGGATTCCTTTACCAGCAAGGAACCACAAGATGACCGACTAAGAAAACCTGCTGTCGTGATCATTACCACGGTGCCAGACAGCCTCTCAGTTGATACTTGGTTTACAAGAAATAAAAAATAAGAGGAATACCTTGGGATGAAGAGGAGTTCGTATGAAGGTACGGCAATAAAATATTTTAATTTAAATCACGCCTATGGACAGGGAACTGTAAAACTACCAATAATGTAAATCCATCGCCATTATGGTTGTTATAAAATTCAAATATATTAGAATATGCGTTGATTTTGTCATGTGAATATAACAAGCATTTATTGAATGTATTGGTTATTTTATTTTCTTAAGTTTATTCATAGGGTAAGTTACTGTCTTGCCGCGTTCCGTGCAAATATTGAAGAACTTTGTAACAGGTTCTACAGTTATTTGCCACTAAAGCGTGAAGGTGCTGGTCGGACTCTTTTTGAACTCTCGTTTTCCACTTCTCGCCTGACCTCTGCGTCAGGAATCCAGGTAACAAAATCACAATAATTTATGGTGGCCATAATAAATTCACAGGAAAAAAAAGTAACCTAACCTAACCTAACCTATAACCTAACGTAATAACCAACCCAACCTAACCTAATGATTACCAGCCACCCAAGCGTCGGTCCATCTCTTTCAATTCCTGTCCTCGGACAAAATGGCCTGAGTTGTGGGTAACGGTGTTATTTATATTCAAAGTGAAGTTTTGTTCGTTTCTCTTGCTACTAGTTTTCTGAGTGTCGCATTTTGTATATAGTCTGTATCATGTATTAACTGCTTTTGTTGGACTATGAAATGTATTATTAATGGCTTTTCTGTCTTTTTAACCATCTTTAATGTGGCAAATTCTTACAAAAAAACCACTTAGGAAGTAGAGCATTTAAATGTTATATCATATTGAGTTGGGTTTGTTACAGGAGTTATATTCATAACTCGCTCATTAATTACTAAGTACCCTTGATCTACAGCAAGAGACAGACCACACACCAATACTTTCAATTCAAAACAAAGAATTCTACATTTAGAAAATCAGGTCATACTTGAAGGTATGTCATTCAAGGTAAGGTCAAACGACCTTAATGTTTATAAATTTTAACCGAAATGATTTTCCGGGCTAGGATTACGGCCAATTCTTTAGAGGATAAATCCAGCAAAACAAGCGGGAGGAAGAAAAGCAAACTAAGTTGCGGCAATTATTGGGAAAACAAACAATAAGGATGGTGAGAAATTCTAAAGCATTAACTGCCACGGTAGTTGGCGGTTAGTAAAGCCCAGCAACCCGGGGTTATTCCTAACGATAAAGAAAAGAGAGTTAACAATAACGGTTATCAAAAGATTGCTTGCTCTTGACAAATATTTCCTTCAAGCTTAAATAAATAAGAGTTACGTTAATCCTTGTAATCTGAAATCTAGATTTTGGTTGTCAAAAGTGAAGCACTTTTTGGACAAAAGTCAACTCTGACTAAGGAAAATATCACTAGATCAATATCATTGTATTTTGTTTCAGACTTTGATACTTTCTCTCTAATGTCACTCATTATGAAGGTAATCACTGTGTCGAACATTTTCTCAACGTAATTTCATTTCTCAACTAACTCTGTCTCAAAACTTTCCTCTTTAGCTTATCCTGTACATCCGGTATGGCGTTATCTCCACCAGTTGTAACTGGGTCCTATTTTTCGTTATCAATGACATGGTCTGTAAAGTTCTTGGTCGGTCTAACGTCAAGCATTCATTCCTATTTATTACGATCGTTGTTAATTATTTATATTTACTTGCTTTTCCATGGCGGCTATTTCTTCTACTTATTGTTGTTGTTAGTCTCACCTTCATAATCAAAACACTATCTTCCTCTGTTTCTCTGTTTCAAGCATTAGCCTCGATTACCCATCCCCAAGACAACGAAGCAATTACACCTTTTACCCATTCCTTCAGAACCATACCCTCAATTAGAGATACCTTACACGCCCCAGTCAGCCACTCAAGTACACAATCACCACCACCTTCCTTTAGCATCTCAGCTGTTATCCCATCAACTAGCAACGTTTACCTGTGCTCGAACCTTCTAACTGTTCTTAAACACTAAACAGCGAATTTCATAAACATTCTCAAACACATTCATTCCTTCCTTTCCTCTTTCATCATTCAGACTGGCTTTTCTCTTCCGTCGTTTCATTCAGCGACTAAAGTGATATGTTCCATCAGTGAAAACGTCCATTCGATATCATGTCCGTCCTACAAAATGCCATTTTGCCGAAACCAATTGCAGTGAATTGTCCTGTAGGTATAACGTCCTACCAGTGGAAAGTGAGTTCGACAAGCCGGACTTTCAAAGCCAAACTTCTTGTGGATATAATGACAGTGTGACCTCAGTAAGTTCCACAAAATGTTATGCCAGTGAAATATCTTTTTCGTGCAATGTTCCTCCGACAAGTTTCCGTTTGACAAAATTTAATGTTCTTTTAGTGAAGTTTTCTCCTGATGCAATTAAAAGGCTGCTTATTAGGAAACACTTGATGATCATGAGATATATATTTTTTCAAGAGAATGAGTTAGGTGCATCCACACTACAGGAAAACATGTCAAACACATGTCGGTAACTTATCGTACACACATTGCAAACAGGCTGAAAACAAATGAACGACTTACTGATCGTCATAAGCAGTGCTTCATACAATTGCCCAGTATTGTCCAAGGATTCGTTCCCATTTACGATTGTTGACTTGTTTTTAACCTGTTTGATACATGCACACGATAAGTGGCCGACGCGTGTTTATGACGTTTTACACGTTTTACTACAGAGTGGATGCTCCTAAAGACAACATTTCTTCCTTAAAGGACACAAAGGTCTATCACTTCCTCGTAAATTACAAATTCCTGCTGGACTACGAAAGGAAAATTTGGTCACCATGACATTGACCTTTGAACTTATGGAAATAAATTTGCTTAAATGTTATATTTAAAATAATTATAGTGAAAGAATTAGATAAGTGGATTAAAGAGCACATTATATAAAATCCCTTTATGAATTTAAACGAATTTTCCATTGTGTTGCAAATCGATAGTCTCAAGTCGTAAATCCCTTGTTTTTAGACGTGCCGTCGTCAGTCCTGAGATATTATTTCTCACCTTGACCCCTGTGCAAGTAAGCAGAATGATAGTAACTTGGTCCGAGATTAGGTACAGTAAAGACCGTCACTGGGGTCAAAATTCACTTTACCAACCCTCACTTATATTACTGTTCAATTAGAAACAGAATTGACGATGATTGGGTATCATCTAGTATGACACTCTGTGCTCTGTATAATTATGAGAAAAATGTTAAAACTTTCAGACACTTTCAAGGATATTTCCTACAACCGTTTTCTACAGATATACAATTTATCAAAACAAGCACGACCCTTCAACTGACAGTAATTTAACTGTGGATTCAGGCTGTTAAAAGTTTTACCACATAGGCCGCAATTATCATAAAAAAAAAAAAAAAGAAATGAAATACTGAAATGAATCCACAACTTTTCCCTTAGGCTTCAATTCCGCTATGGAAAACTATTTTTATCTGAATGGAATACATATTTGTGGCAGGGGACAGGGGTTGCAAAGCGCCCCAAAATTCCTCAATGGCGATTTCTTGTACAGAGGCCAACTAAAGAAATCTGGAAAAGGGGGAAAGTAATGAGGTTCCTGTGTGGGATTTATGCTACAAATATCCTCAGCATCAGAGGGATTAAAAGATATGGCTGCAGTTCTTGGCGAAAATGGGTGGAGCTTTTATTTACAACTGAGGCATTAGAGCAATAACTACAAAGGGCTTCTCTCTCTCTCTCTCTCTCTCTCTCTCTCTCTCTCTCTCTCTCTCTCTCTCTCTCTCTCACACACACACACATACACACAAACAAAATTTATTAGAAACATATTACACAAGGGAAACAAAACCCAACCAAATTAAGACAAAGGCAATAGTGTAATCTCTCTCTATCTCTCTTTCAACCTGTATAATGCGGATATCCCAATGAAAAAATCTTTAACCTTTAATCTTATTGTATCAAGAAATACTCAAAGCTCTAGTACGACTTTCAAAAATGATGTGCTCGTTGAAGGGATAAAATCATCTTCATAACTTGTGTACCTATAAATGCTAATGTGCTGAAGGCAGCAGTCAAAAACATTCAAAAGAGCCTCCATAAATAAAGCCGAACGCCGTCCACATCCACATTCTTTTACGGACAATTTTTTTATTTCTTTATTTCTATTGGGAAATGTGACAACACAGCTTTCAATTAGCTCTCAGAAGAATCAGAAAGGATTAGTAAGGCTTCCTAAGTCATGTTCCGCAAGAGAGGAATGCTAACAATCAAAATGATAACAACGTCGATGGTAGAATTATAGATGCCATGATTGGTGTCAGATTGGTCACATTTCTTATTATTAAATGAATGCTGATTTATAAGGAACAAACCACCAAGAACACTAACGTATGAAGCGTACATCAAAAAATATGCAAAAACTGAGAAAAGAAAATAAACAGAAACAGAGAACAACAAACAAATACAAAATAGTGATTCCGATGTTATTTGACATATTCATGGGTCTGCGGAAGCCAAGCGTCCGAGAGAAAGACGTTTGAAAAGGAAGAAGTTGCAATGTGGCAGTAAAAGAGGCAGATTGGATCTCAGGGGAATTTTCATGAGATCTTCGTCTTTTCATCTCTTCCTTTTCCTATCACAGAACCTCCTATGATCTTACATTTGTTGCTTTTTGTCTCAGGACCCCTGAAATGTCCTGTTTGGAGGACATTCTCTTTCTCTTGGCCTTTTATGACAGTAAAAAATTCCCGTTGCTAGTTATTATACCTACAACCAGGTATAATAACTAATGTTACGTGGGTAATACCCAATAGGTATACTAAATTCTTTGGAAACAAATGTGAATATTATAGTTTACTAAAACTATATGATTTATTGGGGTTATTCAAATAAGCTGTTTTATAAGATCAGAAGTATCACAATCACGTGTGACTTTGAGTTGCAAAAGTATTTTTGTAAATGACTACCAATTTTTTCATGTGATTAAATCAGAAATTTAGTAAACCCGTTTAGCCCATAGACATAAAGAGACATCTTCAAACATTCATATACATAAGATAGTAAGTGCACAAAAGCGTGGCCAAATCTTACATAAAGAACTTGCAATCATTGCCAATTCATTGCTTACACAATGTTTTATAGACTAAAAAGTAACCAAATTCTGATGTGTACAACTATCAACCGCGTACAACCTAAATATAACTCTCTCTCTCTCTCTCTCTCTGTTCACAGAACCTGCATTTGGGCATCGACAAAGGATGCCGGGATTCTTCAGCTTTGTAACATTCCGCTCTGGCCTGTAGACAGAGACTTTAAAGCCGAATTCCCAAAAGGGCAACATTTTATCTACAAGAATGCTAAAAAACATAACTCTCTTGATGAACTCTGTGCCCTGAGGGCTTTTCAGAATCAAAAGCAGCTTGATAGGCTTCATTTTTTCAAACAATTTTTTTCTTATTTTCTCATCCGTTTGGTTAGGAAAAATGGTCGTTTGAAGAGCATCGTTCTGACAGACTCCGGAAGAATCAGAGAAAAGTTTGTTAATTTTTTGTTTCGTGTTTTTGTTACGCCCTAAGGGGCGTTTTAAAACTGTACTGTGATAGGTTTTTTTTACCCTATGCTGAAATAGCTGTTACCACAACTGTTTTATGAATAATCTCACTTTGACCAAGATGCATGAGACGTTAAGCACAAACAAACAGGCATAATATCTTGGATGTATATAGATGTCGTAAATTGGTATCAAAGTACCTGATTGTTTCATTTAAACAGACCAGACAGTCATCAAGAAACTGTAATTGTTAAGGTACTTATAAAAAACACTTACAGGTTTTACAGCGATAACAGATCATTAGAAGGATGGAGACTAACGTGTAATGATTGTGATGTGACAAAATCCACTCAGTTCACCAAAAAGTCGTCCAGTCGTTTATTAGAAATACTGAAAAAAGCGACACTTGTCTCTCTTTACACTATCCTACTTTTTAGACAAGCAGGGTCGTTCAACTGAATCTTGATGTCGCCGTCTCTTTGTCTTAACATGTTAATGTTAAGAAAAGGTTTTATTATACCTGCTGTTCTTGAGATAGAACAAGATAAAATTTGTGAGAGGGGAGGAATGGCAGCATTAATGATCTCACTGTGGCCTAGATATAAAAGCTGTTCTCACATACGGACAGAATATATCAGGTGTAACCATGTCAGACAAAATTGGTATGCTGAGTAGCAGTTTCATTTAAAAATATTGACAGCGAGCAAAATGTACTTTCAAAAGTCAGAGAGATCTTTTAGCGATAATAGATTATTAGAAAGATGGAAAAGGCATGTAAAATTTACCCAAAGCGCTGGGACGTATGAGGCTATTCAACACTGGAAGGGAAACTGACAGTAAAAGTTTATTAACATGCCAATATTTGAGGTACCTCTACAGGGTTTCCTATCAAGTTTTGAAACATTTTGAAAAACTCTGTATTGCTTCGAAATGTTAATCCCTTAATACATAACTGAGCTGCACAAGCTTTATTCGTTAATCTTCTGTGTAAGCAATCTGAAGATTATGCGGCATGTACAATAATAAGTTCTGCTAATTATCCAAAAAGCCGTTTGGTCCTAATCAGCTTAACATGGTTTGGGTTAAAACAAGTTTTACTAATTATTTAAAATGCAGCCCGCCGTGGCTAGTCACCTTAAAATGGTTTGGGTTAAAACAAGTTTTACTAAGTATCTAAAACGCTGACTTGAGCTAGTCACCTGAAAATGGTTTGGGTTAAAACAAGTTTTACTAATTATCTAAAATGAAGCTTAAGCTAGTCACCTTAAAATGGTTTTGGGTTAAAACAAGTTTTACTAATTATCTAAAATGCAGCTTAAGCTAGTCACCTTAAAATGGTTTGGGTTAAAACAAGTTTTACTAAGTATCTAAAACGCTGCTTGAGCTAGTCACCTGAAAATGGTTTGGGTTAAAACAAGTTTTACTAAGTATTTAAAACGCTGCTTGAGCTAGTCACCTGAAAATGGTTTGGGTTAAAACAAGTTTTACTACTTATCTAAAATGCAGCTTAAGCTAGTCATCTTAAAATGGTTTGGGTTAAAACAAGTTTTTCTAATTATCCAAAAAGCAGTTCGGTGCTAATCAGCTTCAATTGGTTTGGGTCATATAAAGTTTTACTAATTACTCAAAATGTAATTTGGTCCTAGGTATTATTCTCTTTTTGAACAAGGCAGATGATATAAAAAAAAATCCTAAGTGCCAAACTCCAGCTGTGAAACTAAAATGTAAAACGTTAGTCACTGCTATTTAAGCTGCTACTCGTAACAATCTGCTAATCGTCCAAAACTACTACTCGCAAATTATGCTTTATAACTGCACTTCCAGTCAGTTCTGAACTGACTGATTTGAGTTACCATTCCTTTATGGAAATGAAGTGGAGATATTACATATCACCTCAATCTTACTCTTGGTCACATTTACTATCATCTTTTCCCTAGTGCAAAAACTTCCAAACTCTGTACTCATTCTGCAGAAATCAACCAATCCACATTCCATTCATGATTCGTTTTCTTTAACCAAAACTTTACAGGTACATCTCCAGTCCTTATGTGACTTCTTGCATCATTCCATTCATGGAAATATTGCAGAGTCAAGGAGACATAACACAGCATTACTTCAGACTCACTCTTCACTAAGCCAGCGACTTTCCTGCCTACTTGCTCTACCACAAGCTTCACTTTCATTTTATAATGATTTTTATCCCCCTCCGTAACTTATTTACTATACAAATACCTTTTCATTCTGTCACTAGATTTTTTCTAGGTATATTTATGGCCAATACAATTTTTCCCTTTGCTTTAAAAACTTCCCACATAGATGCTTCAAAACAACAATCTAAAAACCCTTTCCATTTCCAAAACCTGTTGTAATTCTATTGATTCTTCTGGCATCTCTAAAACCTGCACTGTTCTAATTCTATCAGTTCTTCTGGCATCTGTTTCACTTTCTGAATCTACAGTATATCCTACCATACACTTTCCCTTGTATACAAAGGAATATTCCTCCCCTGTAATTCTCATTTAGTCCACATCTGCTCCTCTTAACTCTGTCTTAATCCTAATCTACACTTCATCCATTTTCTCCTTACATACTCTTCTCCCATCCATCTTATCAGTCTCACGTGTCTTAATTACACTTATAGAGACATTTTTCCCCTCTTTCTCTTCAAATCATTCCCATCTTAACTTTTGCTTCATCCTAAAAGGAGAGAGAGAGAGAGAGAGAGAGAGAGAGAGAGAGAGAGAGAGAGAGAGAGAGAGAGAGAGAGAGAGAGAGAGAGAGAGAGAGTTTTAAGGTCTAAAGTCATGTACGACATACTTGTTTATAAACCAAAACTTCCTGCAGTTTGCAATTTTTAAGGCTTAGAGGACATCAGAATACTATATAAGCTACGCAAGATCACTAAAGAAAAAATGCTGAAAATATGGATTATTGAA
Organism: Macrobrachium rosenbergii; assembly: GCF_040412425.1. Taxonomy (NCBI): domain Eukaryota; kingdom Metazoa; phylum Arthropoda; class Malacostraca; order Decapoda; family Palaemonidae; genus Macrobrachium; species Macrobrachium rosenbergii. Next base: position 15,551,560 of record NC_089785.1, on the reverse strand, counting down.
CGAAGTGAGAAACTGAAGTTGATAAAAGTTAAAGCAAGCATAAAATTTGTTGTTCTGTGTAGCCTGAAAAACATTATTCACAAGAAGCTTTTAATAAATCAAGAAATAAAATTCTGGAAGGCGAGGAAAGAGACCAGCCTATCAGGAAACTTGTAAGAGAACCTGAGTGAATGCGTCAAGAAAAATAAAAACGAAGACTTTGAATTAAATGAAAGGTTCAGGCGATGGGCAAGGGGAACAGCAGATAATTGGCTATCAGTTTAATGACTAGATGCTTCGTTAAAAGCGACTCTGAAACACGCAAACAGGACAGATATGGTTCTTGTGCAATAACGTTAAGTGGAAATAACAGTTTCCCGATAACAATTCGAAATAAAAGGAGAAATTTAATGCATTTTCCTGGCTGTTTGTCATCGTCTTCGTTAATTATATAACTAAGGTATTGATGCTCCATCGCCGCCCTGTTGGAATGTGCAATTAACCAAAGCCAGGCAACATTAAGGTGGTGCAGTTTTGCATTTGTTTCTTTTACGCTTTCAAACATATGTTTTATTTTGTTGTTGTTATTTTATACACACACACACACACACATTTATATATATTTTGATATATATATATAAAGTAAATATATATATATATATATATATATATATATATATAGCAATAATGTAATTTAAGTAAGTTTGTATATATACACACACAAATCTAATTTTACACTTCCTACTTCGTGAATAACAAAGAAAAATAAAGGCTTCTAACAGCTGTTCAAACAGTGAAAGCTTTGTATACACATACACACACACACACACACACACACACACACACTCATACATATTATATATATATATATATATATATATATATATATATATATATATATATATATATTGTAAAGAGTAGCGCCAAAATCCGCTAGGAAACTCTTCTCCTTCCCTGCTTTGGGTTGGTTTGAACCTTTGAAGGTCGGGGTAATAGGGGCTCAGAGAAAATATAATAGTTTGGGGACAGTAAACTGGCTTTGCACTGTTTTCTTTGGTACAGGGAAAGATGAAAATCGTTTTCTATGATATCCGGGTCAGCGTGCCTGGATCAGGACATCGCCCCCCTACCCCTGTCCAGAAGCAATAAAGGTCAGGGCCAGGACAGCTCTCCCACACGCGCTCGCTAGTTTAAGCCGAGAACAAGTCAGCCTCTCGGGCCGTTGCCCCTGCCCTCCTCTTCCGCTCGCCGCCACGTGGATCCCATCGCCGCCCTGTGTGCCCCGTGTTCCATTCCACGTGGCCTTAGAAGACTGCAAGGGGGATTGCAAGTCTTCCAAACGCGAGCTGACATTAAACGGCGGCCTTTTCATCATCCCAAGGGCGCCCTTTTCCGCCCCAATCTACGACTTGAAGAAATACCTTGGAGAGGGAGGCTACCATTTGTCCACGCTCCCACACGTGTTTCTCGGCAGAAGACGTCGTCAGCCCTACGCCCCCTACAAATGTGGTAATGTACCCAAAACGAGTTGCTAGTCACGATTACTTAGCCCTTTTGCATTTATTAATCTCTGGGCCTATAACTTTGTGTTCCTGATATTCCTTGGTTCAAGCCAGGCCCACGTGTTCACAGCTTCTTTCCTCTGAGTCACAAGTAACGCCTCGGGGAGTCCTGGCGCCTTCAGTGCACCCCCGAGTAATTCAATCCCCAAATTCCAGCATTAGATGTGTAACGTGGGTCCAAATATCGTTTCAGAAAGACGCCTGTAGCAGAATTATCCTTGGTCCGTGTTCCTGGCATTCCCAAGCTCCCCCCCCTTTGGGAGGACTTCTACGGCAGTAATTTACCGTATTTTCAGTTAATTTTCCTTTTGACCTTGTGTGCTATCAAATATAACTATTTTTATATCCACGTGTTTCACGCACTTCCCCTAGTGAAGAGCCCTCCGCTCCGTGTACTTCCTTTTTTTGTTTGTGTTTTATATGTCCTGGGTATCTTACAAGGCCATTTTCGAGTAAAGTAATAATTGTGGAGTCATAAGATCCACCTGCACCAGGAAACATATAAAAATGGCGACCTGACCAGTGATTCTCGTAATGATTGCATCCCCCCCCCCTCTTCCCCTTTGTTGTTTGTGTTGCAATTTGTGAAATCAGCAATTAGCTCAGCTAAGCTGGATACGAGACAGATTACGAACCTTTGAAAAGCCAGCGCAACAGGCCAAGGAAATTCTGCGTAAGTAAAACTGTGTTTATTTAGCGTAGGACGCTATAGAAAACGTGACTAGTCCTAGGAATTTTTTTTTATAGTAGGGCGCATGTCCGAGGAAAACGAAAGAGAGAATCGCCGAAACTTAGCTTTGGAAGCCTTTGCACGCGGCTTGCATGCCATTCAATTAGGTTATACAGGTGATAAATCATTAAAGGAATAGTGCGCATATTCCTCCTGTAGAAACGAGTGATTTCGAAACCGAATCATTAGATATAGGCGCGAGACCTCGACGTCAACCACGTGCTCGAAAGTCAGATTAGCATTGCTGACGCATTTTTACCCTCTCTCTCGTTTTAGAAATAGGAGCGAAAGCGTATATTATACGCCCAGGACGAAAAAGGGTCAACAACCGTGTTTACGTCGTTCATTCATTTGGCGCAGACGGCCTTGACCGTCCATTCCATGGCCCAGTTAGGAAAACATTTGTTTGTTTGATTTGCTTCGCTCTACCAAATTGTTTTGCATTATTGGGGGTCTGACATTATATGTTCTGTGTTCTGTTTTTTTTTGTGTGTTTGTTTTGTGCTTTTACTACGGCCGCGTGTGTTGCCTATCTGTTGTGAATGTGGGATGGCCACCCACCTAATTGTCCTTGAGAATAACACTTCTCCCATAAGTCATTAAAACTAGCGCCTTCGCTGATCAGACGTCGTTTGTGCGGAAATTCCCGGGCGCCTATATATTCTATTCTTGTCCCCAATAAATCCGTGTCGTCGGTCCGTTGGTGAGACCGATTCATTTTCCATTCAGTCCCCAAGTGAGCCCGTTTTGTCGGTAATTCGGGAGACCTAAATATATATCCCAATCTAGTCCCCAAGTAAGCCCGTTTGTCGTTACCTTGGGAGACCAATCATTGCTAACTAATCGTCCCCAATCAGCCCGCTTCGTCGGTAAACCGGGAGACCAATCATTGCTAATTCATCGCCCCCAATCAGCCCGCTTCGTCGGTAAATCGGGAGACCAATCATCGCTAATTCATCGTCCCCAATCAGCCCGTTTCGTCGGTAAATAGGGAGACCAATCATCGCTAATTCATCGTCCCCAATCAGCCCGCTTCGTCGGTAAACCGGGAGACCAATCATTGCTAATTCATCGTCCCCAATCAGCCCGCTTCGTCGGTAAATAGGGAGACCAATCATTGCTAATTTATCGTCCCCAATCAGCCCGCTTCGTCGGTAAATCGGGAGACCAATCATTGCTAATTTATCGTCCCCAATCAGCCCGCTTCGTCGGTAAACCGGGAGACCAATCATTGCTAATTCATCGTCCCCAATCAGCCCGTTTTGTCGGTAAACCGGGAGACCAATCATTGCTAATTCATCGTCCCCAATCAGCCCGCTTCGTCGGTAAATCGGGAGACCAATCATCGCTAATTCATCGTCCCCAATCAGCCCGTTTCGTCGGTAAATAGGGAGACCAATCATCGCTAATTCATCGTCCCCAATCAGCCCGCTTCGTCGGTAAACCGGGAGACCAATCATTGCTAATTCATCGTCCCCAATCAGCCCGCTTCGTCGGTAAATCGGGAGACCAATCATTGCTAATTCATCGTCCCCAATCAGCCCGCTTCGTCGGTAAATCGGGAGACCAATCATTACTAATTCATCGTCCCCAATTAGCCCGCTCCGTCGGTAAATCGGGAGACCAATCATCGCTAATTCATCGTCCCCAAATCAGCCCGCTCCGTCGGTAAATCGGGAGACCAATAATTGCTAACTTATCGTCCCCAATCAGCCCATTTCGTCGGTAAATCGGGAGACCAATCATACGTCCTTTGAAAAAGTGTCCAAGATTCCCACAGCTCTGGGAAATTAAGTCGGTGTGTTACTAGCGTCCTCTCCCGCCTGCAAAATGTCGACACGGTCTCAGCAGAGCGAGGATTTCAAGTTCTTTATGTCCTCAGGGAAGGAACTCGGCCTTTCCGGGAGAGAACTAAGAGACTGGGTACAGGAGAGGATGGACGCCATACAGGCAGAACGACAGGCTCAGGAGAGACGAGAAGAAGCCGCAAGGCAGGAACGAGAGGCAGAAAGACAGGCTCAGGAGAGACGAGAAGAAGCCGCACGGCAGGAACGAGAAGCAGAGAGGCTGGCTCAGGAGAGACGGGAAGACGCAGAGAGACAGGAACGTGAGGCAGAAAGACTAGCCCAGGAGAAACGAGACGCAGCAGAAAGACTGGCCCAGGAGAAACGAGAAGAAGCCGAGAGGGAAGAAAGGGACAAGCAGCGTGCCCATGAACTCGCGATGCTGCAACAGAGTGGCCCTTCGCCTCCACCTGCCCCCCAGGGAATGAGTGCCTTCAGCCAGGCTATCGCTTGTATGCCAAAGTGGACGGAGGCCGAGCCCGAGGTGTGGCTCGACAGCGCCGAGACAGTGCTAAAGGCCTGCCCCCTGAGTGCCGCCGAACTCTCCCTGGTGTTGGGCAAGTTCCTTGGAGGGAACGCCCTGATTGCCTACAGGGCCCTCCCGCCGGAGGAGCAGGAAAATTGGGAGGTCGTACGCCAGACTATTGCCAAGGCGTACGAGATAACCCCTGAACGCTGGAGGAGGCACTGGAGCGGGCTAGTGAGGGAGGCCAATCAAACCTGGGCAGACTGGGCCTACAAGTCCGAGCGTGCCCGTGCCAAATGGTTCGAGGCCGTGGGGGTTACGACCCTCAACGATGCCATCGAACAAATACAAATAGAGAACTTCCTACTCTACACCCCGCCAGCCCTCGCCACGCACATCGAGAAGGAGCCCCCACCTTAGCTGATTGCTGCCGAATAGCGGATCTATGGGACACCCATCACCCCCAGGAGAGCTCGCTGCAGCGCAAAATTACGCCACCCGCCTACCTATCGGGTGCCCCTCCGCCAAGAATGGGCAATCACAGAAGCCCGTCGTGTGCGGGTTCTGTAAAAGATCGGGCATGCCAAGGAGCAATGCCGCAGTAAACCACCCGCGTCTCTCTCCCCGGACAGCCCCTAATAAGTCACCTGCGCCCTCTGCCGGGGCAGTGCGCAGATTTCAGCCAAACCTTTTTGCACGGCGTGCAAGGTTTATATTTACTTCTTCCTCATGGGCAAAATGCCCTAGAAATAATAAGGCAGGAACTCCTGCCGTCGCCCTGGCAGTAACGAATCCCGAGTCCCTTAGGCCCTCCTGCCGAGGGTCCCATCTATGTGGCACCTCCTCAAGGTAAATACTCAGCACGCCAGGTCAAGGCATTTGACGACTCTGGCGCAAAATTTCCCTCATAAGGAGGGACAAAGTTCCCTATGGAGCTATAATAGACCGACGCAAAGCTCGTCACCATTGAGGGCATTAACAATTTTAAAATGATCCTCCCTACGGTCCAACTGAGGGTCACCCGACCCCACAGAGCCAGGACCCTTCGTCTCGCCGTAGGACCTAAAACCTGTTTCTATTTTCTGCTCCATTATGGAAATGATTTATGTAGTTCTGGTAATATGATGACGTAGCTACTTTATATACAAAATCTCAAGATAAAAAGTCCTGGTCGAAACTGAAGTTGCTAATCACTGTTAAGCATCTCACAGTACTTCTTGCAGCGAACACTAAAGTGTATTAAAAAACAATAAATGCACAAACGAAAATATGCCAATCTCTGTTTTACTTTAATGTGACTGACTTATATATAATATCAATAAATCTGTTAATGGACATTTGTTATTGATGGTTAAATGATAGTCATCACAGTACTGCATGCACAGGTTTGCCCTGTGACCTTCCTATCCTGCTTTAAGGTCATAAATAAAGGGCCAAGAGTATGGAATATGTTCCACACTATCGCTCACCCAATGGTGACGGTGTCCCGGCTATAGAACGCATACAAATGTTCCAAAAATGTTTCAGAGCACATCGTTCCAGTTACCGAAACATTGTTCCTTAACACAAAACTATTACACGAGGGTGCGTCAAAACTTCAGTAGAACATGTCATAAACGTACGTCGGGAATTTTCCGCATACATATCACAAACAGGTTGAAAACAATTCAACGACCGTAAGTGGAGAGTAAACCTTAGCTCATGATGGATACTGGTATGAAGCACTAGTTAAAACTACCAGAAAGATGACGTCTTGTATTCAGTCTGTCTGTGAATTGTGAGCGCTAAATAACCAACGTATTGTTTCCTAACCTATAATTACAGCGAAAGGTCAGTGACTGGTGAAGAAACAATATTCACTTAAAAATATTGGTATTTACTTCTTCGGGTATCGTTCAGGAACATTATCTTCTTAACTGCAATTCATTAGAAGGGTTTTGCAGCCTCCTCTCTTTCAACACCTCGAGTAAGTTACAATAAGTTACCTAATTTTTATTTACATATATTCACTTATATGAACAGTCACTTATTGTATTGAATAACCACAGGAAAATATCAGCCTTACTCATATGTCATTCTAGTTTTAAATTATGTCACTTTAGAGTTTAAAAACTCCACAACAATATAATACAAACATGTATTTACAAAATACATATTCTTAAATTTACATTTACATTACTGTGGTTTTTTAACCATTCCAGCGACTTAAGAATGTATGAGATAGAATATGTTATTATTGGTAATATTCAAGTTGTATTTAGATCAATCCTCCATCGGCTGAGTTAGCTGCTCAGAATCCAGTGAAACTTCTCTCATTACCTGAATGATCCTAAGAATCATGAAAATGGAACACGATGTCAAAACAACAACAGCTTCCTACTTAATTATGACACATGCGACAGAAAGTGACCATTCATCAGGGCTTAACCCCTAATTTGGCTCCTGAGAATTTGATTTGACTACATCAAAGAGAGAAATGGGTTAGCGTTCTGATACTTAAAAAGTCTCTCTCTCTCTCTCTCTCTCTCTCTCTCTCTCTCTCTCTCTCTCTATAAAACTGTAAGACTCTTCCTTCAACATAGGATTATTACGAAGGAATCTCAAGAAATGAAATTACTCTAGGAAAAACAAAACTTGTGGAATTTCCTAGCAGGAAAAAGAAGGAAAATGGCGACATTGGACCATCTACATAGGCTAACACGTTCATCCTTGAATTACGGAATCAAAGTCTCCATTCTATATACTATAAACACATTTCAATGTAATTACATCTACTTTATTTGCCTTACAAAAAATCAACCATTTATTCGATATATCCTTTGTAAGTCGTATCCTAGTTGTCTCTATATTTAGTTATGCCATCTAGAGATCCTTCCTGTAATCTCAAACTTCTCACCCAAGTGTTTCATATAAATGTTTGATTCGTATATGCTTTCTTGTGTAATAAACCTACGCTGCTCTTCACCTATCAAAAGTTCTATTACCTAACTTTTTCAATCAAAACCTCACCTTCCATCTCCTCTATATATAATGCATTTGTAAACTTTTGCTTTTACTATAATCGCCACTTTCACAAGCATTAGCAAATCCACATTAACCCCTTTTACTTATCCTCCACATTGCATTGGGAAGTGTTTAAAGCTTGTTAGCATTGAAATTCATATGAAGGATTATTAGTTTTGTTAGGTAAGATGTGTTTTATTCCTTGTAAAATCCAAACACACATGCATATAGTAAAAGTTTTTGGATTGTACAAAAATTTTCTTCCAATAAAGCCTGTAACAATTTAATCAAAAAGATCATTTCAACACGCGCTTTTTTTCAACAATCTTGATGTTCAATTTAATTAAAAACTTTTATCAATTTTAAAATGTTCATAGAGGTTTTCTTCCCATTCCTTGATTATTTATAAAAATGTTTTTTTACGTTATATATATTAGAACACTTGATCAGCATGTTTGTGCAAAATCAAATATTTTTAATCGACTAATAAATAATGTTTCAACATAAATGTGACCATAACTTCATCCTAAGTAACTGACCACTTCAATATATTGAATTTTAATAAATGTGCATAAAATGAAACAATATCAGCAAGAGAATCGTAAACAAACCTTTTCAGGAAATCCCCAGCCTCAGGTCTTCACCGAATGTTTCTAAAATGATCCTTGAAATTGTTGTTCCCTTGAAATCTCGGCTCTTGTGAGGAAATTTGGCCAATTTAACACTAATTATTCAATGACCTTTTCCCATTTCAAGTTAATTCGTAATTCAATTTTCAATGCAAATGAAGCTCAGCATTTAATTATCTTGTATGTATTCTGAAAGACCTATTCATTTCCGCAAGTATAAAAGTGAAATATTCATAACGAATTTATTTGCGTCACGCAATTACTCTGCAAAAAGTATTATAGTGCAGGTTTTATATTAACTATTATAACGACCACCCACAATTTTGTCGGAAAAAAGTAAAGCTTTGCATTTTTGTTAAAATACAATACAGAAAATAACAAAACAGTAAATAAACATATTTTCATTTCCAAGTTCACAATTCTGTTATTAATGGCAGTTGGTTTTCATTTCTACAGTTTATATAATTTCAGTGAAACAGTTTCATCTATACATAAACAAATGAACGTAACGTGAGTTTAATTTTACGATAATGCAGGGGATTTTGAATTATAGATAAGTATAATAATTATTGATAAC
>NC_089785.1:15485270-15537770 GCF_040412425.1 Macrobrachium rosenbergii | reverse complement strand
ATACATACATACATACATACATACATATATATATATATATATATATATATATATATATATATATATATATATATATATATATATATTATATATATATATATATATATATATATATATATATATATATATATATATATATATGTGTGTGTGTGTGTGTGTGTGTGTGTGAGTGTATAGCATGTATTTTTGTTTTCTACTGTATTTCATGGGGAACATATTTTATATACATTCCCCAGCAGTTTCAACTTAAGATCTACGATTTTTTCTACGTATTAACTTCATCTGGTTTATGGAATAATAAAAAGGGGAAATATCAGAGCTCGTTTACCTCTTTCAAATTTTATGGCAAAATATTCATCTAAAGAAAAGAGCAAATTTCTCTCTTAAAAATAAATACAGATCATTACATCGGTTACCCGATTTCCGTTGAATGCTATTAATTTGCTATTAAATTTTACGCCACAAATCTTTATGTACAAATCTTATTTTTATGAGGCTGATGCAACGACAGTGAGCTGGCAATCCTTTTATTTCTGAAGGAAATTAAATTCATCGCTCGAGGCTGTACTTTGTTGATTCATTTCCTGGCATTTACTTCGGCCATTTGTTTGCAAAAGGCAGAAAATGATTTACCACCTAAGACGCTTAGTTTCTTTGGCGCTGTTGCGCTTTGAGAAAATAAACAATGCAATTTACAGAAGTTTCTATGCGACCTTCAGGTTTTCTGAAGAATTTAAAAAATCTGTGAGATTTTATAATCGCTACAACGAACAGTTCCAGTCTTCAAACCAACAGATTTCCAGTCAACCCAAGGAGGAATATATACTTCTTCAGTGATTTCCGTTTCGATTTCAAGACTTTCAGTTCAAAGCGTAAAAAAATATTATATTTAATAGAGAAGTTAAAGGCATTTTCGTCATTACGAGTCTTTGAGCCCGTCGATGTGACCAGTAGATTTGTAATAAGATTTCACTTAGTTGTAAAGCTGTTTTAAATTTGTTCTTATCATTTTGTGCAATAGGAAGGTGATTCGTATTGATGTTAACGTTTGCCTAAATGTTACCAATATTTTTAGAGATAGCATATGCCTATAAAATATATATATATATATATATATATATATATATATATATATATATATATATATATATATATATATATATATATATATATATATATGAATTCCTGTCAAAGGTGTAAAATTGCCCTTAATCGTTATTATTGTATCTGTCATAAGACAAAAATATAAATAAAAATTATATTTGACCCTAGGCACATATTATAATCTATAATGGAGAAGAATCAACTGGATCAGAATGCGTTTGAATGATGTGAATCAAAAGAAACTTTCATATATGGCTCATATATAGCATACTAGGTCCATTGTATTGCATATACAGTACTTGTGACATATAAATCATAGGCTGTCGCAAGGTTTTCTCGCTGTTTCTCTCATCGTCCCCTTGCCCATTATATTGACTTTGATACTTCTTCCATTCTTCGTCCATTAACATTCCTCCCTCCTCCTTCCTGTTTGTATTTACCCTGATAACACTTTCCTTGCTCTCGTTAACTTTATACTTTATACTCTTCCAAAACTGTACCTACTATTTCACTAGTTTCTGCAGTTTCTCGTCATTATGCACAATCAGTAAGGTACCATCTGTAACCATCAGCCATTCCACTCTCCAATCGTGACTCATTTTCTGATCTCACTCCTTCAATAAAGATATTGAAAAGCCATGTAGACATATTACACATCCCCGTGTCTGTACTGAATATAGAATTTAGGCCAAAGGCCAAGCGTTGGGGGTCTGTGAGGTCATTCAGCGCTGAAACTGAAATTGACATTAAAAATGTATGAAAGGTGTAGCGTAACAGGAGGAAAACCTCGCAGTTGCACTATGAATCAATTATTAGGAGAGGGTGACAAGCAAGATGGAAGAGAGAGAATATGCACGGAGGTACAGTAAAAGGAACGAAAGGGGTTGCAGCTAGGGGCAGAAGCGACGTTGCAAAGAACCTTAAGTAATGCTTACAGTGCACCGCATGAAGTGCATTGACAGCACTAGTCCCTATGGAGCACATCCTCATCATCCTCAATTTTACATCAGACCAGTCACTCTCATCTACATATTATAACACACATTTTTGCTTCAACCATGAAAAGCTATTACATTGCCATCAACTACCAATCTTCTATACCGAGTATCTTTAATGATTTTTACGTTGAATCTCTTTGAACTCTATAAGTAGTTTTTCTTGGTACAAGAATGCCACAAACAGGTTTTCTCTTCGTGTTCCTAAATTCTCATGTATCTGCCGCACGATATATACTTAATCCACTCATATCTTCCCTGTCCAGCCCACATTGTTCTTGCCCTAAAAAATTCATCACAACTTGGCCCTCAGATTCCAAAGGATGGTCCCAACAGACTTGGGGACAATTTTCTTTTATCTTAACCATGGATACCATCTAAACGATATCAGGTTCTCAGCTAAGCATCCTTATTTACTGAACTGGTTATCGAAACAACAAGCTATTATTTATTCCCATTACCAAGATTTATATAAACTGGCACTGACTTCCTTTATGATGATTCACGTTTGCTACTATGTTCTGCTGCGTCAGAGAGAGAGAGAATTAAAAGTGATTATTAATTTTTGCACATTAATTTTACACGTCATCAAGAAATATTATCAAATACTATTACCGGATTAAAAGAAATGGCCAATGCTTAAGCAGATATATAGAACGCGCTGTATAATAGTTTCTCTAAAAAACTATCATTCTAAATATATTCATAACCTAGAAGGCGGATATCCTTATTTCATTAAACGGATATTCTTATTTAATTAACAAAAAATGAAACGCCAAAATCTGTGAGATCTGGAGGCGATAATTTCACTTCTTCACCTCAGTCTTCTTGTAATTATCTGGTTAATCTCACTCCCATTCCAGCTGAGGGAAACTATCAATTTTTGTCTTCTTATATCGTGGTCTTTTAAGTCGGTGGATGGATGACTAATTAATAATAAGCATTGGAGTGAACTGTTTTGAGGATTAGTTTTCTTACCGTTGCAATGGTTTATTTTAATCACTTTATACTGGATGATGACTTTCATCCGGGAATTTCATAATCATTCGCATTAAAGATGTATAGAAATAAATTCACGAAAGGCCTTTGTTAATGTATCGTAAATCTACCTTGAACGTAATAAATTAGCTTCCCCTTTTTCAACTGTACAATTCATTAAACTTTTCAGCTCGAAATAAAGAATTCATACAGGACCTAACTTAAACACGAGAGAGAGAGAGAGAGAGAGAGAGAGAGAGAGAGAGAGAGAGAGAGAGAGAGAGAGAGAGAGAGAGAGTTTCTAACCTAATAGCCATCATGAGCATAAGTCCTGGTATTTCTTTCAGCCAACGTCCCAGAAGTCTACTATTCACAGGGAAAGAAAACCCATTCATAGGCATATTAAATTCAGCCTGAGACACGCACTCATTCCACTAGGTTCAAAAAGAAAAAGGGGGTCATGTGCCACGCTGAAATTAACATTACACGTATTTGTCGAAATTCCATAAGCAAAGACAGTTTCCTATTGGAATTAATTTGTCCAAATTCCATATGCAAAGACAGTTTCCTATTGGAATTAAGTCAATGAGATAAGCTTTCCATCGGAGTTAAGTCAACGGGGAGTATTTTGTATTAAAAATTCTTTTAATTAATTCAATATTACTGCAAGTTCCTTCTTGATTTATGTGATAAATACCCACCCTGATTAACAAACTAGATTTCACTCTTCTGCTATTTCAAACAGAAATCTGGACAAGCAAAATAGTTTTCATATAAAAAATCACAAAAAAGCTGTGTACAACAACTGGAATCACTTCAATGATTCTTACAGCACTTAAGAATCTTCAAAAGAAACCCGTTCTGCAGTATTACTTTTAAAATCATAAAAAGAACCTTTCTTTCAAGAAATATTCTACTTCAAAGACAATACTCGAAAATCAAAAGCACACCAATTAAAAAGTAAATTGTCTACAAATGAAGCTAAGAAAAACGATTGAGTAACTTTTTTATTTTATTTCCAGACTGCTGCAAACAGACCTTTTGGAATGTAAAGAATTCACTATTCTCAAACATATTGACCTGGGAAACTGGTGTTATACAGCACAACAATCCCGAATATTACATTAGTTTTTCATTGCTTCTTGTTCTTATGGGTCTAATAAATTGATTGGTTTCTTCTGAAGTATTTGGGTGGGGATTGTTTTGGCAGTGACCTTGACCTTGTGTATATAACGTAAAACGTCGCACACAGGTCTGGAAATAAATATTGCGAGACTTTGTTATTGATTCATCACAATGAAAAGCTGAAAGTTATTCTAATCCACTGCGACATGCGATCCACTTCATGCTGTCTTTATGCCTACAGATACGTACACGCCCACACACATTCACTCAGCCACCCACATACGCAAGAAAAAGCGCGCATGCACACAATGTGTGTGTGTAATGTGTATATATATATATATATATATATATATATATATATATATATATATATATATATATATATATATATATATATATATATATATATATAATCATACAATGGGTAATAATCCATGTTGAACATATCGAAATGAAGAAACATGCAAATAAACAGTTCGCGCGTTATGAACTGTAGAGGACTAAAAGATACGACGAAGATGACAGCTGGAGTCGGGGAATAGTAACGCAGATTAGGAATGGGAACTACCCTAGTCCAAATCAATCTTTATAATCCCATCTGGAATCTGGGTGCGCCGATCTTCTGGACGTTTAGTTTACAAGTGAATAGGTCCTTTAGATACAGATATAGATAGATATAAATTAGATATAGATATGTCACAAAGGACGAGTAATTGAAAGGGCTTGAGCTCACCCCTGTCTTAGTGCCAATCTTGCGTTCTCGCTCAACAACTAGTGGTGTCGGTTTGTTCGAACGTCCTGACAACAGATCAGGTGCTCCGATGCGACATCAGCACGGAGCTTCTAGAAGCTTCTGGGAAGTGTCGACCGGTAATCGAATGGGAGGGGGCTGATGAATCAACGATTGTGAACTTTTTGGAAATGTGATTCATAAAACAGGCGGGAACAGCCTTCTATACAATTTTACGATCATTTATTATTGTAGTTTTTTCTTATTATGCCCAGGTGTATATTTTATTTTTGTGGGTTTTCCCTATTTGACTCAACGTGTATTTTACTATTCCAATTGTTTCAAAATATTTTCTATTTCCGTTTTCTCTGATGAATGACTTGTTCCAGTGTTGTGGGGATTGTAATAGAACAAAAAAGAAAATGGGGGCAAAGTGCTCATTTCTTTGACAGATGTTTCGTGGTTAAAAGCCACAATCATGGGAGACAGTCTAAAGACTGTCTGACATCTGTCATAACTGACTGTTAGACACGGTGGGGTTGGAATAATATAATTAGTAACGGTGATGGGGAACGTAACTTTGAGTTCGCCCTTTCATTTTATTCTGTTTGAAATTAGGGTTTGATAACCCGTTCCTTTGCTTAATTCCATTTAGTATCATTTTTAACTTTGCCAAATAAATTCTATTTTTTTGTAGATTAGGATTTGATTTTAAAACCTTAGCTAGTTCGAAGGAGAGAGAGAGAGAGAGAGAGAGAGAGAGAGAGAGAGAGAGAGTTTTTGTCCCCAGCTGGCTGCTGAAACCCACCATGACGACGACTCAGCATCTTTACTCGATGTCCGGTCTTTTAGTTTTTCTCCTCGAAGGCCGAAGTCTAGTTAATTTAATAAGATCTGTAATTTGTCGGCTACTGTACCTCACGCTCAAACTCAGGCATTTGGAGAGAGATATATCTCAGTGTACCCTTTATTATTCATAAATTTATAATATACACGAAAACGATAATACAATATAGGCAATTCTTCTGGTACAACTGCTTTTGAATAATGAACATGTGAGTTGCCCATATTACCTTTGCCTTACACAGCTCTTTAGGGTACGCCCAAAATAAAGTTAAGGTTATGTATTACAAAAACTAGTCTGCTCATTTCATGTACAATGCACACTTTTACTTTGCGAGCTTTGGTTTATTGGTGGCACACGGACCAGTTTCCCTCTTCGGACAAGTTAGTTTAATGGTTCTTTTATTATCAAATGGCTCATTGCAGTCCTCGAATTTTATAGTGATATACAGACTACAGTCTAAGCAATGTTATGTCATGTAAAAATTTTTAAGACTGACACAAACGCTGTATAACACGTGGGGCACTCCTCTGGGCAGTTCACGGCATTTCTCTCTTTCCGGAGTTTGGTGATGAGGTGGTTTTCCTCAAGGTGGGGTCGACTCGCTTCTTGAGGAGACGAACCTCCTTCGGAAAAATCTTTCAGGGCGATTTCTTGGAAGTCATTCTGAACCCGACATTGCTCCCATTTCTCGGTCATCGTCACTTCCTGGGAATTCACGTCCCGAGAAATCGCGCCTCCATCATACAGCTTTTGAAAATAGCTACTTCTGTCACACTCGGTTCGAGAAACGATACATCTCACTTTCTTTCCCGGAAAATCACTTTTTATCGCGAGAATCGATACGTATTATTCTGACCCTGAGAATCTACGTATTTGTTGATTTTATCAAGAGGGGTCCCCTGACAATGTCTTACTACGTATTGTGACCATTACTCTCGATCTACTGACATCGTCCGACAGATTTTCCTTCTTTCTGGGGATGCCGCTTCGACGATGTTCACACTTTTGAATTGACTGACATCACTGCTTTCGACAATGAATTCATCGTCATTTGTTTCTTCTCTGCAATTTTTCTTTCACAGAAGTTGGGATCTTTATTTCCTCTTCAACAAACGTCTCTTCGGCAGATACAGTCGGAAGACCCTTGAAAATGAAGGCTGGAAAAAAATGAAAGAACAGGCAGGGAAATTAGAATGGTAAACCACCAAAAAATTTGGAAGGGCCAGAATCTTTATAATATCCATCGAAGTAATACCTGGAAAATAGAAATATTACAGGTGCGTCCACTTCTACCCTGGCCAGTTAATGGGCAAGTACCCGCAGAGAAAGATCAGTCAAGGAAATTTATACCATAGTCTCTCTCTCTCTCTCTCTCTCTCTCTCTCAGATCCCTTTATCGTATAATAAGTTCCGCGTGACGGAATTGAAGTGACTATTACACACCGTTTGTCTTTTTATATGGCATAAATCTCTTTCAACGCGAGGCACGTTATTTCCGTTTGCGCACTTTCATTGTTTAATCCTGTTTCCATTTTTTTATTGCGAATATTGACAGAGACTCTTTGACAGAGAAACTTAGGAAAACTTAAAATAACATATGTTTAAACATGAGTTCAAAAGAAGACTAAGTAGTGGTAGCGATAGAAAGGAGATGAAAAAACATTAAGGTCACACTAGACAGCGGGTTGACGCACGGGTGCTTTCATTTTCCTCTGACCAACCAAAGATGCGATAAAGCTCCATTCGAAATGCTAAAGGTTCCAGTGACTCGCCTCTCAGTCATACAAAAGAATGAGGTCCTATGGTATGGAGGAATCAGAATTAATCATTGAATGTTGCTTTGTTTCGCGTAATTTGCTACGTCTTCTAAAACTGACGGTTTGTGAGTACAAAGACAGATACAACCAGGATTTGGTTTCCTCCGCATTGGGAAGACCCGATAATGAAGCATCTGGAGATAAAGAAAACCAAGCAGGAGAATCAGAAAGGTAAATCACTGAAAATTCGGAGGAGGTAGAATCTTTCATTGAAGTAACAGCCAGAAAATGGAAATACGAGTATTACAGGTATGCAATGCATTACTGTTAGAACTTATACAGAGTATGTCTCGTTCCATGACATTGCCCACCCACCCTCTCCCAACCACCCACCTCACCCCACCCGACCTACCAGTCTCTTTCCGCCATGCCATCGGTTGGTCACATAATTTCGATTTCCCACGACCTGTTTTTCCGTAAACCCATCCTCAGTGAGTCAAGGCCAGCGTAGCCACTACCTTGGAAGGAAGAGGGAGAGAATACATACCGGTCAGCTAATGACAGACAGCCTCACATTGGGAGAAACTAACTGAAGGCGTAGAAAGACGTCCTCCACGTGTCACTTGTAAGCTGGAAAATGGCAAAACCGCCCTCGTTACGGGCGATGGGTCGTGTGTGCTAAACCATCACCATCACACATCCGTCTAGTTAACGGTAGCTGGGCCAGGTAATAACATTTGGAGGACACAATTTAAGGCATTTAATGACAATGACGCTGATAATGTGTCCGATGTTTACACTGGAGTGGAGTGTCAGACCATCAGTCTCTCTGTCTCTCTCTCTCTCTCTCTCTCTCTCTCTCTCTAAAGTATTGTGTCCTTCCCTTCTAGATATTACTGTCAATTCTTCTTCTACCTTCTGTATATGTATAATCCATTGATGTATATGGTTAACGTAGGGTAAGTTAGGTTAATAAAGCTAAGTTGACAGGAGGTGGGCGGGTTGGGGTTGACAGGAGGAGGGGGCTAGGTTGGGGTTGACAAGAGGAGGGCAGGTTGGGGTTGACAGGGTGTAAGGCGGGGGTTTTGGGACAGGAAGTAAAGCGAGGGGATCTGGGGCTTTGCCTACTCGTTGGTCACTACCTCATTACAACTTTTAACGCATCAGTCGTGGATGAACTCCTTGAGCAGTAAAACTTATACAAGTTACTGTTTCACACTTCACATAATCCCATGTAATACAATTTAGTAGCTACTTTGTTACCCCTTTTCCAAAGAGCAGAGATTTCCATTTCCATTCGTCATTAACACAAACCTTTATTCTGTGGTATCAATCCAGTGATTCTTCAAACACACACACACACACACATTGCAACGACCACCTCCGGCCATTACAATACTAAGTTATTAATTAGACCAAGATTTTTTCACCTGTCCTGATCTGGGCCACAGTGGACTTATATTCCTAAGGGCTGGACCACAAAAAAGTACCAATGACAAATAAGGAATACTTAAAGACGGTTAAAGAAGCGTCCCAATAACCAAACAATTATTCATTACAAAAGAACGAAAAGCTGAATATTTAGGGAATATAAACTCATTCAATAACAACATCCAAACACACCTGTCATTCGCCTACCTAACTATCGCTCATCAAGTATTAGGGAAAGAAACTAGGGAGAGGTGGGAATGAGTCTTACAAGTACGTAAATGGTATCAAACACATGACAGCGAATCAGGAGGAAGAGAACCTTAAACCTATTTCTACCATGAACAACCAGATACCGAAAGACAAGATATTTACACTTTATAAAGAACTTTCTCCAGCAAAAAATACACAAATATGTTAATATGGTGACGTTGAAGCTAGAGCAATAAGGCTGTCCAGGAGACACGCAAGTAACACACTGGTAAGATGTCAATGACACGCGTCAGTGACGTCCCAGGGAAGAATGAATGACTCGTATACCCTTACCAGGAGAGATGTTCAGAGCAAGCCTTGTCACGACTCTGAAGGGCAAAGCACGGCAAAGTGGCAGGCGCGGAGCTCAAAAATCACACCCGCAGATACATCGGGTAAAACAGGCGAAAACAGCGGAGAACTCCGGGAGGGGAGTCACGGAATCGTAACCCACTGCACGGGTCCAATGAGGAGGAAACTCCTCTGTAGGTAAAGGATCACGGCAAGCACCAAGGCCTCCCAAAAGTAGTCCAAGGCCGTGACCTCTCTCTCTCTCTCTCTCTCCAAAGGCAGCATAGCCAACGTAAAGCCGTATGTCAAGTCGTCCTTCAATACAAAGAGTCGAGCACACTCCCGAATAGTCGCCCAAAAGGTTCCCACAATGAATGCGGGAACTAGATAACAAGCGACAGGCAGACAAATGAGTCGTCGAACGACCAAAACAAAAAGATAAAAAAAATAACACCCATGGGCGAGGGTACCACTTAAATACAGAAAAACCCGTGCTGGTTGAAAAAAAAACCTAATTCAGCTTTTCGTGACTGAGCAAAGCAAAGCAAAGCAAAAATACTACGTTAAGTCACGAATAATTTACATGCAATTACACACACCTATATATATACTGTATATATATAGGTATATATATATATATATATATATATATATATATATATATATATATATATATATAAATATATATAAATACAAATATATATAAATAAAATATATATAAATAAATATATATATAAATAAATAAATAAATAAATAAATATATATATATATATATATATATATATATATATATATATATATATATATATATATATATATATCAATGTAATCCACAAAGAAAACGATGGGGAGAAACAGCAAGGGAAGAGAAATCCAGATCTCCATTTGTCGCAACAGTTACGTCCTCCACCAGCCCTCTTTCCAGGATCTTTATTGACTAATCGGTTTTAAGGGAATTCTATACCTGACACATGTTTATATTTGAATAGAAGAATTGCGCAACTCAACAGGTAGATATTGTAAATGCTGTTTACAGCTATTACAGAGGGTAACATAAAATACACAATTGCCTGTACATACTGTAGTTCGTCCTACTGAGAGTTGAACAATCTAGTAAGGCCAAATAGGTAATTGCATGAATACCTATCAATACATTGCATAATTTGTACTGATTTTTAATTATATGAAGAAACCTATACTGGTATTAAAGCTATTGTTCTCAGTGCATTGAAAACAGGCTGATTTTATTAAATTTCGATGGAATCACTTTCGAATAAAATGCTTACTTAGACCAATGCATTGGATAAAAACATGTTCTAACGTGGTTAGTAATGTTTTTGTTTTCCTCATCAGTACCAAATTGTACCGATGTTGTATATCCGTTTTCAACAGTTCTTGCTGATCGTTCAATTTAAAATTCATTACACCCACTGTCCACTGTTGTATGTATATAGGGCTGCTTTTAATTAAAGTATTGCAGGGCCTGCAATTTATACCTTATGTAGGGAGCATACAGACACGAGACCCAAGTTATGTCTGGATAAATTGAGAAAAAGGGGGACCTACTTCACCCAACTGTTCAGAACCTCATCATGAGTCGTTCAAACGATGCAGTGGCAGATTAGCCCCACTGCACAGCTGAAAGAAGATCAATCCACCAAGACTGCCTCCAACATCAGCAGTTTCGTGTCAGGAGAAAGACTCAAACTGTGCAGCAGCTAACACTCACAACCCTCCTCAACCCCAACCCCAAACCTCAAACCTCAAGGTTGCCTTCTCAACCGATAAATTTCAGCTAAAAATGCGAATACCTCGATCAGAGGTTGGTGAACTCTTCCTCCAGCAAGCTGGTGGTGGCCATGGAAGAACAACAGGAGAAGACTCTTTATCTCTGGAACTTCTCAGACTCATCAAAGACCTGATCGACAATGCTCGGCAACAGTATGGCACGTCCGGCACCGACGATTCTCTCAACAATACTGTAAGCACTGCGGTGGTTGTCAACCACTTGGATTGCCCAGTTACCCTGTTTCTCTCCTGAAGCATTTCCTTTCCACTTCAAACCCAACGTCTAACGACCGAATCCTTCAACCGCTACATCTTCCATTGAAGCTGTTGCCTCTTTCCTTTATCTCCTGCTGAAGGAGATCAAAACAAAACATTTATACTCTTACACTCCACAGTCCTCCTTTGAAGAAGGGCAAACACAGGCCAAGTCCCATTAAATACTGTGTGACAGCACACAGTTCTCCTCGAGAGACAAAACCTATAGTTTGGTGAAAAAACTGCTTTTCCTCGACTAAATTTTTCCCCCTTTTCTCTCAACGATCCCTCCTCCTAATGATAGATGCTTTTCCCTTTTCTAAGTAAGTTAAATGCGGTATAGAATCTCAGTCGAGATCTTAATTTTTCCCCTTTTCTCTTCCGAAATTTTTTCTTTATTTTCCTTACTGGACATCTACCACTCGCCAGGACTCTCCCGTTACTTCACTTTCACTTTTCGCTCCATTATGTTTACTCGTTTATTCATGACCATTTTGTCACTTCAAATACCGACTGACACTTACGGGGTGCTTTAAGAGCAAGACTCCGTGCTGGCATAACGCCGTCTCATCTAAAACCAACATGTAGGCCTAATGCCGGTGATTAGAGAGACCACTCGTGAGGAATAAGGAAACAAAAATATGTCTCAAAATACGATGGCAGTTCTCCGAACAGGGATGACCGAATAACGGCAAGATAAAGATAATGATATAATAACTGGTACGAAGAAAGAGTTGGAGATAGTTTACAGGCCATGAGTCTGGCGTTTTGGTAATCCTCAAGTATTTGAACTACGTGTAAGTGAAATCTCACATTTTACTTTACGTGTTAAAAACATCAAAGGATGAAGGCGGCGAATCTGACAAAGGCTGAGAGGGAACCCCATAGTTCAGAAAAGCTCGAGGACCAGGGCAACAGACCGATACAGACGTTACAGGAAAATGTGAAATCCAGGTTTTCGTGAAATCTCTGATTTCACATATTCCTACAACATAAACACCACGAAACGAAGGCGAGGCTCACTCTCATTTCGTCGATTGAAGAAACTTCGATTTCCTCTCTCCTTTCTTCGAACAAAACGAAAGGGAAAAAGAGTAAGCAAGAACTTAATAGTCTCTGATGAGGTTTAGTTCTTTTGCAAATTCAGCAAGCATGAAAGAATATTTTTCCGAGGTCTCTTTCACTTCTGAGCGATAAAAACGTTTTTTTTTTTTTTTGGGGGAGTTTCTTGCGGAGGAAGAAGAGAAGGAACTCTGAGGACTTCCTTAAAGACAAAAGTGAAGAGAGAGAGAGAGAGAGAGAGAGAGAGAGAGAGAGAGAGAGAGAGAGCCGTCTACTGATTACTTTCGTTATCAATTCAAAATTTTCCTTTGCATGGAAAAATAAACCTTTGACTTTTCATTAATTCTTAAATGAAATAAATCTGGTTAAAAAATCCTTTTCAGATTTACATAACTTTTAAGTGTTATTAACCTTTGACTCTCATTAACTGCACCGTCATCAAGGCGTTGTTTTGGTATTTATAGAACCTAAGAGTGGCAGAAGGAGACGCAGACTTCTGAAAAGGTCAAGCTTTAAAGAGCAGGATCATCTTCAGAAAGCTTGAGAACAAACAACAAATCTCTTGGACCGTGAGAAAAATTGGTTTAAAATATTAAATTCAGGAATGTTTAAATAGTTATACTAAAAAAATGAAACAGAAAATATGAAAAAATGTGAAGATTCAATGGCCTATTGGAGTTATAGAAACAATTACATGAAATCTAAAGACAAGGGAAATCCTCATCAGTTATTTCAGATCCCCAGAACTCTTATCGATATCAGTCCCTAGCTGCCACGTCTCATCCTCTTATTTTGCCTCAATTCCCACTTCCTTTCTTCAGTCTTGCTGTCCAACCACTCCAACTGCCTCTCTTTCCAACGTCTGGGTCCCCAAGTGCTTGGCTTCACAGCCTAAGTTCAAAAAACCAAACCAAAGTCAGTGGCCCTGAAGAAGCGTTGGACCCTCAGTTAACGATTTCGGGTTCCTTTAAAATGAAGCTGTTACATAACATCACGTGATCTAAGACAGGCCTTTATCTCCTGTTAGCTGGATGCGGTATAAAGGTCAAGGTGTCTTCAGAAATGAGATTAATTTAGGAAGGTCAATGGTTTTAGTTTTTAATTGCTTCTTGGGGCACAATATTCCCACTGATTTCTGTTGTACTAGTGTGTGTGTGTGTGTGTGTGTGTTGTTGAGAGAGAGAGAGAGAGAGAGAGAGAGAGAGAAAAAGGAATTTGGATCAGTTCGAATCCGAGACCTGATCTCACTACTTACGGTCTAAAAATGAGCAATGCAATAATGAGTCTGTGTATAAACACGGTTCAAGGTCACAGGTTTCAGGGTTAACAATTTCCTTTAATCCCTTGACAAAATAATTATATTCTAAATTTACCGAAGACTAAAAGCACGACTGTTTTTAACTGGAATCATATATCAGCACCCAAAATCACATCTAGCCCCCATAATCTAAACAACACCAGATTCCCGATAAAGATTTTTGCTATTCACAGAAGTCTGGTGTGTGATCCCACTGTTGAGGAAGCTTGAACGTACAACCTCAGGGGCGTCATCAGGAGCGGAAAGCTGCCTCTACAAAATATTTTCATTTGTAAACAATGCCAGTCCTTGATTCCTTGAATGCTGTAGGAGTGGTGTTACTCATCACAAGAACAGCTAAGAAACTGGCAGGTGGATACTCTCTCACAAGGCACCTTTGTGTTGACTAGTTACTGATGATCCTCGGAAGCGCATCTGGGCCACCCCTTAATTAATTTTCTGTTGCTTTTCTCTTGTGTTCTAGGCACGTGTCTGGAACAGTTCTGTTTCTTCCAGGCACGTGTCTGGAACGGTTCTATTTTCTTCCTTGTCTTTCTTCCATCATCATCATCATCATCTTGATTAATTAAAGCCAGCCCTTTGCTGGTAGGAGTGCCACCAATAAAATTTCTCTATCATAAAGCTTTGCTATCCATTAATTAACATATGATTTACATTTCCAGTGCTGCATGGATAGCTTTCCAGGTAGTGCAGTGAGAGGCTTTCTAATGTAGGCAACAGTAATGGACCTTTTGTATGAATCTGGGATATTCCCCATAGCATTAGGGCAGTGGCCCACATTTGCTGTATTGTGTAGATGGATGTATGGTGCCAGACGGAGTAAAACCCCAGGATGAGGAAACGTGGATGGGCAGGCCCCGTTAAAAACTCATTGTGGCTCTCTTTACTTAAGCAGTTACTTAGGTACCTGGTAACTGGAGAAATGTGGTGGTTGCAACTAGTTTTGAAAGAACACAGGTCTTGCAGCCTCAACCCAAAATGAATGATTTAGACTAGCAAGACCAACACTGGCACCAACCTTCTCTAAGAGGCGAAGAGATGGGTAATATGCATCTACACACACACACAATACACATGTATGTATGTATGTATGTATATATATATATTATATTATATTATATTATATTATATTATATATATATATATATATATATATATATATATATATATATATATATATATATATATATATATATATAATTTAGCCCCTAATACACCTTTATCTGCACCATGTGAGTCTAGGCTGCAGTAACAGGTTCCATTACGTAGAAGAGAGAGAGAGAGAGAGAGAGAGAGAGAGAGAGAGAGAGAGAAGTATTGAAAGGTAATATTTCGGGACCAAACTATAGTTACAGATGCAAGAGCCTTTGATGCAAGAGAGTTCATCAGCACCAGCTGAAACAGTCGTTGACACTTGGTGACAAGGCAACAAGGTAATTAAAGGCAGGTAAGGCAGGTGAGTGGGAGGAACCCCACGCTCCTCTCACCTACCCTAATAGGGAACTTGGTCCTTCGGCATCAGGGACACCGTGGAAGGTTGAGGTGGGATTATGATGGAAGGCTCAGGTTTGTTGATTTCTGAAAACTACAGATTACTTAAAAAACCTAATATATATTTGTTCCAATGGGAATACAAACCATCGCCTTTTATGTAAGAGATTCACTCCTAAAGTGGGAGGGTAATCTCTCATCTCACTACTGGTCATCTCCACCACAATGCCCTTCTCCAGGTCATAACAATAAACAGTGGGCCAATGACTCCTGCAACTTCCTACAAAATCTGGCACAGAGATGCAAGACTGACACGGCCCTGAGCCAGAGTGAGATGAGATGTACAAACCCATGCTGAACAAAAAGCACTAACATATTTCTACAATATAAAAGATGTTTCCAGCTGGAGGTCATTCAGATCACAGCAAGACGTCTCAACCTGACCCCGGCCGAAGAAAAAGCGCTTAACCTCTGACTCCATTAACTACCTTTGCTGCCAAATGTCGATGACCGTTGTAGTTCGTGCTGATGAATATTCCTGCATTAAAACTATGTTTTTGGTATTTACCTAGGAAAAAAACTATGAAGTATCTCTTTAGCATTCCGGTTCAAGAAATATTTACCTCAATAAGGAAAATGCCACTCCAACTCACTAGTTGGAATCGATTCCGTAATCTATACTACATTCCCACAGAGGTCCATCAACTTCAAGTTAATGAATCCAATATAATTAAATTTTCCAGTTTCCTACTTTAATGCTTTATGCATGATAACAGCACATTGCCGCATTCCTGTGTTAAAATATCCGCATTCACTACTTCTCCAGTCTCAAGGAATAACCCACCAAAGCTGATCACCCAAGCGTGTGTGCGCCGTCTGGTGAGTATAGCAAGAACTACCTTCCTTCTCTTCTACGTCATACAACCGAGGAACTTTGGAAAAAGTTCGATCTTGGCAAAAACAAATAAGATTATTTTGGAAGAGCTTTTCATTGGCGATCAAAAGGCGCAGAGAAAAATAATTTATTTTGACAATGAACTGTATTTTCATTCAGTACACCTTCCCAGGGTTAACAACTAATAAAAATCATGTAGCCTAAGCAACCTCGAAAAAATTACGAAATTTTTGCATGACACTGACTAAAGTAAATGAAATGCGCTGAATTGTTTTTATTCTTTAATTTCAGTAGTTTACTGGGCTAAATGTATGTGTACTGGACTGGCTAAATAAATTCCAGGGCTAGGATAAGGTTTCTGGGGTAGCCTAGCTGAGACTGCCTATATATTTACATTTGTAGACAACACACAATTAATATTATATATATATATATATATATATATATATATATATATATATATATATATATATATATATATATATATATATATATACATATATTAACTTTATCACATACACAATTGTTCTGTGCATTAGTAGAATTACTAAAGGACCTCATTCAAACTGGATGGTATTTAATGGAGTTTTTATTCAAAAAAAGTTACAAGCTTTCTTGGACAAACAGTCCACATTATCAAGTATCCGTACAATGAGCAAACGCATAGTCCGGCTGTATTTATATCTGTGTGCTGGGTACTTTTAATCCTATAATCGCCTAGCTCTTCCTATGTGACCTCCACCCTCTCTTGACCTTGGTCTTTCTCTGATCCCTGGTTCCAGATGTCCGTTTTCCGTGCGTTCTCTTGCGTTTTTCTTCGTTTCCTTGCTACTGTGGGTATATGATTTTCTAGATATGCTGTCTTCAAAGCCGTTTCCGTGTTCCTGCCATCGTGTTGTTGGCGCAAGTTATGAAGGCGTTCTCTACAACCAGTCTAGATGTTTTGTTGGTGTTCCTGTACAGAAAACTCATATTTTCCCAGTCTATTCTGTGATCATTTTCCCAACAGTGTTTGGCAACTGCCGACGTCTGATTATAATGCCTTATGTTCTGCAGATGTTGTTTGCTTCGCTCTTTACATGATTTGCCAGTTTCGCCATAGTACCCTTCTTCACAGTCTAGACACGCTGCCATATAAACCCCCTCTAATCTCTTCCCCCTCTACCGACTTTTGTTTCTAACTATTTTATTCTAATGGTGTTTTTGTAGCTGCCTATCAATTTGAAATTATTTAGCTTCCTGTTGATGGGTGCAATAGAGTTGTTGTCCGGAACTGTAATTATTTTCTTTCCTACCAAATGTTCCTTTTCAATCCTTTCCCTCTCCCAAAAATAGTTTTCCTTGCTTTGATATGTGCCCACCCCACCAATACTTAGGGTAGCCTAATCTCCTAAAACTCTCCCTCAGGTAATCAACTCTTCGTCTAAAAATTCGGGACTGCAAATCCTATAAGCCCTGATGGCCAACCCTGTCATTAATCCTATTTTTATTTCTTTCCTATGACTGGAGAACCTATGTATGTATGAATTGGTGTGTGTCTTCTTCCTATATACCTTGAATTTTAAATTCTCCCCTACCCTCTTGACCAGGACATCCAAGAAAGGAATTTCTCCTTCCTTCTCTTCTTCTAATGTGAACTTGATGTGTTCATTTAGGCCCTTGATATGTTAGGAAAATACAAGGACATAAAGATTTGTAAGGCAGACAAAGGGGGGACGGTTGTAGTAATGGACGCCGCAGAATACGAGAATAAGTTAGAACAACTGTTAAACGATGAAAACACACATGAGGTTTGCAACAAAAAACCGGACATTAGGGGGTACAGTGCAATTTTAACAAAAAAGTAAGGGAAGCGTTGACAAAAATCCGACAAAACCAAAAGAAAAGAATTAGAACATAGAGTAAAATCAATGGAAAGTCCAGAAGAATATATTTATGGTAGCCTAAGATCCACAAGGAAGGGTGCCCGCTAAGACCGATCGTGGCATCGACGAGATCACCACCAGAGGAGGCTGGAGAATTTCTTTCCAACATAATGGGAAAATGGGTAGGCTTAGTATCCGAAGGGCATTTAAAACATAACATGAACCTGATAGACGAATTATCCAAAATTAACGTAAAGACTGCAAATTTGCAAGTTTGGATGTAACTTCCCTGTTCACTAACGTACCAGTAAAGACGACGATGGAAATAATAAAAGAATATGGAGGAGGGTCTACACATGCGACATAGATCATGACGTTTTAATAAAAATGCTAACAGCGGCCCTCAGCGCTAATGTTTTCAAGTGGGGCGAAAACCATTATATACAAAAAAAATGGCGTGGCCATGGGTTCAAGTCTTTCACCAATTCTAGCCAATATCTTTATGGAATGGTTTGAAAAAGGAAGAAGGTGGGCAAAGTAAATAAAGGGAACTTAAATATCGTAAAATGGGTAAATACGTTGATGACATCTTGATCATTTACAAGGGAGAAAGGAAGATCTACACAAGTTTTTAGAAAACATAAATAAACTAAATGAACACATCAAGTTCACATTAGAAGAAGAGAAGGAAGGAGAAATTCCTTTCTTGGATGTCCTGGTCAAGAGGGTAGGGGAGAATTTAAAATTCAAGGTATATAGGAAGAAGACACACACCAATTCCTACATACATAGGTTCTCCAGTCATAGGAAAGAAATAAAAATAGGATTAATGACAGGGTTGGCCATCAGGGCTTATAGGATTTGCAGTCCCGGAATTTTTAGACGAAGAGTTGGATTACCTGAGGGAGAGTTTTTAGGAGATTAGGCTACCCTAAGTATTGGTGGGAGTGGGCACATATCAAAGCAAGGAAAAACTATTTTGGGGAGAGGGAAAGGATTGAAAAGGAACATTTGGTAGGAAAAAAATAATTACAGTTCCGGACAACAACTCTATTGCACCCATCAACAGGAAGCTAAATAATTTCAAATTGATAGGCAGCTACAAAAACACCATTAGGAATAAAATAGTTAGAAACAAAAAAGTCGGTAGAGGAAGAGATTAGAGGGGGGTTATATGGCAGCGTGTCTAGACTGTGAAGAAGGGTACTATGGTGAAACTGGCAAATCATGTAAAGAGCGAAGCAAACAACATCTGCAGAACATAAGGCATTATAATCAGACGTCGGCAGTTGCCAAACACTGTTGGGAAAATGATTACAGAATAGACTGGGAAAATGTGAGTTTTCTGTACAGGAACACCAACAAAACATCTAGACTGGTTGTAGAGAACGCCTTCAAACTCCCAACAACACATTCATAATTTGAAGACAGCATATCTAAAAAATCAACCCTCCAAGTAACAAGAAACGAAGAAAACGCACTGGAAAACGGACATCTGGAACCAGGGATCAACCAAGGTCAAGAGAGGGTGGACACATAGATCTACATTTTTAAAAGTACTAATATAAATACAGCCGGACTATGCGTTTGCATTTCTTCTTAATGTGGACTGTTTGTCCCAACTTTTGCCCATTAAATACTCTTTGAATGAGGACTTTTAGTAATTAACGAAAATCTTCATATATATCCTGCCTTCCATAGCTCGTTTAATTATATATATATATATAATCTGGGTGTAACTAAGAAATGCTCCTCAACTCCCCACATTTCATTCTGAAAATACTAAAAACGATGATTTCAACCCTCATTCTACATTTTAAAACTCAGTGTCATTTCTTCATTCCTACGCCCTTCTCTACTTGGCTTAACGAAAATCTTCATAGCTATCCTGCCTTCCATCGTTTAATTCTGATGCAACCATGATATGTTCCAACCCCTATCTATTCTAAATATGCTAAAATACTTGGTTATGGTTATTAGGTTAAACGTGTGTAGGCTATGGTTTGCATAGCATAACAGAGGCTGCTGTATATATTTATGTATATATTTATATACATATA
The DNA here is from genome assembly GCF_040412425.1 of Macrobrachium rosenbergii. NCBI lineage: Eukaryota > Metazoa > Arthropoda > Malacostraca > Decapoda > Palaemonidae > Macrobrachium > Macrobrachium rosenbergii. The sequence goes on along the minus strand of NC_089785.1, from coordinate 15,517,529 downwards.
TAAATATATACATACATATACACACATATATATATATATATATATATATATATATATATATATATATATATATATATATATATATATATATATATATATATATATATATATATATATATATATATAGCTACATAAGATTTGGATTTTAAGTACAAATGATAAAACTGTCATCAGTCACAAGAACTGGAGCTGGGAAGGTAATGACAACAACCTGTCATTTAAGTCACACAGGGCTGAACTGCTCTCCATAATGACACTTTTCGAGTCCTGACATGTGGGAAATGTCCTTGAATTCATTCATAAATTAGAATTTCAACTGTTTCTAAAAAAAAAACTATCTAAATACTTGGGAATTAGGAACGTAAAGAAATTGCTTGCGACCACTGCTTACTAATGAATCTTGTAACACCGCCAGAGATCACAAAAAATGAATGTAATGTATGTATGTATGTATGTATATATATGTATATATGTATATATTTATATATATATATATATATATATATATATATATATATATATATATATATATATATATATATATATATATATATATATATATATATATATATATATATATATATATATATATATGGTATATATATATATATATGGTAGCTCCATATAATATACAAGACCTAAAACTCCACTGCAATCACACTTTAACTGTCGAATTGTGGATGCATTCCTTGTGAAAACAAACATTGCAACATTCTTATTAATGTTCCATTTTTGTTCCTTTTTTATGCTCCCTATCGAGGAAAACTGCTTATTCTAACACTCACCTGATAAATAGTTCTCTAAATTCAAACTTATTTCCTCATAGCCATGACCTTCTCTTCTTGGTTTAATGGAAACCTTTAAAGCTACCACGCTTCTTTTAAGACCTTTCAACTCTCTCTCATTCCGACACTTCCATGAAAATAACAATCCACCGCCTTTCTGTTCTCAAATACTCCAATACTGTATTCTGAATACTGATATGGATGCAGCCTTTGGACGAGACATCTACTGAGGTGTAGACGTAACTTCGAGATCCCACTGAGCAGCTTAAAGTGTGCCCAATCATCATTCCCTTTTCTGCTTCCATTCAAAAGCACAAACACCGCATGGCAGAGGCATCAGGCATCCACAGGAAACCCACCTCACAGCCATTCCCTAGCAAGGCCTCGCTGAAACGTCTCCTCCTCAGTGTAGGTTCGAGGCTGACGCCTTGGAAGGTTGTGAGTGACATCAGGTAACCCACCTGGGTACCTGCCATTGCAGCCCTAAACACCTGCCCAACTGTACGCTTTGCAGATCTCACCCGTTCGTCCCAGGAGCACGCTACATCACGTGACCCAGACCACACAATGGCCCCACAAACATTGCATCGAATTCATTGTTTTCATCTGATTATCCAATTATGTCTTACAGTACTGTATTATCTCTTAAAATTTACCTGTTGACACTTTTAATTTATTCTCTGTAAGCTGGATATTATACAGTATATTGAATATTATCGCCAACAACCATATATAGTTATTACAGCAACTATCTTGAAACAGAATCGGCCTGGGAGGTTGAACCAGCAGATCGGTTTCCTGGTCATTTTTGTACTGAGGATCTCGACTGCTGACATCAACAGAATTTGCGATGACAAGAAAGCTAGTAAGGTAGCCATGCTGAAATACTGACCATTTTAAGGTAGCATATACAAGCTTGTCAAAGTTCCTATTCGATGGTAACCACTGAAACCTGCAGACTCCTAAAAAGGGGGCCAGTTTTCAACAGATTATTAGCGATGTTTCAACAGATTGCTTTTTCAAAGGAAACTCAAAAATACAATAAAACGAAAAAAATCTGCCAGATAATCCCATAAAAATTTGAAATTCCCATCCTTTAAAAATACCCTTTAGATGTGTTTAGCCTAAACCTCCTATTTTTCATTCAAAATCCTAGGAAACTAATTAAAGAAAAGGCTGTAACCCCTCCACCAAATGCCACGAAGGAACTAACAACCAAAAGACAACCACCTCATCCCTTATGAACAGCTGTGAACGAAAGTTTTTTTTTTTTTTTTTTTTAGAAAATTCCCAAGTTTCCAGTAACTTTGGAACCAACTCATTCTCAAGACACCACAAAATTTTGACCCCTCCTTATCACCAACAAATAATAATAATAATAATAATAATAATAATAATAATAATAATAATAATAATAATAATAATAATAATAATAATAATAATAATAAGGCTTGTTGTTGAAAGCAACAAAAAATGTAAAAATTCTGACCTACAACAGTAATGATGATAAACATATGCACTATGGGGCCTCCATAGTTAAACACATTTCCAGTAAGTAATAGACATTTGTCATTCAAAATCTGCCCAAAACAAACGGGAAACACTGCGCACACCAAACACGACAGAAATCAGTAACCGCCCAGGGACACAATCCAAAAATAAAGTTATTAACAAGAATACACAATGAGCACGAAATTATTATTGATTAATAAAATATTTTGGAGCCTGAATCTCAAGAAATACACGATCCCGAAAAATCACAGAAAAAAAATTTATGTCAATAAACAAGAATAAGAGTAAAAGCACAAGGAATAAATGAAGGAACACTTACGCCGTCATTGGCAAAGTTCTTGAATCGTCAAAGTTAGCTGGTGAAAGACTTCACGACACTGGAGCCCAATTTCCTGTAAAGGCACTTTTTTATAACACTCACATGGGCCTTCCCTCTATCCTCCTCCGCTGTCTATAACGTCTAGCTAATGATTAATTACAATATAATCAGCGAAAATTGTGAGAACTTAACCACTCGTTGGCTAAACGACAACTAATCGCAAAGCGAGAAAAGTCTTTGAAAAGTACGTTGGCTGGGTTTGGGTAGGGAGGTAGGGGTAGCTGGTACCAATTTTCATTTTGATTTATTGTTTGGCAACAACTTCACTATTTTAATATTGAATGTTTCATATAAGAATTATAGTTTTAAAAATAAGTGCAAATTCAATATAATACTGATAACATTATACTAGAATTAATATTTTCCTTAACGAATGCTAACTGTACTACGTTACACCGACTGGTGGCTGGGTAGTACCAACCTCTGGTCAAGTTCCTAAAAATAAACAAACTAATAACAACGATGAAAATCACATAAAATATTCAGATGAAAACTTTATTTCTATAAAAGTAAGTATGAAGTTAAATTAATACCAAAAATGATAATAGTGATAAAATATTAATGACCAGAGCGTCATTACTGTTGGCATTCCTTCAAGCCACCCAACCAACAGTGACAAGAGGAGCACGTGGGACGGGACCCGTAGAGGCGAAATTCCTCTAAATAATAAACCTTTCTCACCCTTATGTCTCTGTGCCTCTCAGTGGTCAGTCCTTCACCTAAACATCTTTAAAAAGAAAAAAGAAAAACTTTTTTGAGGCTACAAAATAAATGCCCAGAAAGGATTTGCTTTCAAATGTCAAAAAAGGTTTTTATCTTTTATATTCCAATGATATTCATGTTTCATTAGTGAGGTGTTAGATCATTTTCATTCCTATTACAAAACCGTCGTGTTGTATGTGATGATATAAACACTGGTCGTAGACCGACCATTTTTTTTTTGCTATCATGGGACTTTCGATCATAATTTGTGAACTGCAACGTTCAAGAGGAATACACATTGTCCTTTACTTAGTAAAGGACAGTAAGTCGAAAGGCCTAGCACCACTCCGTTGTTTCACTTTCCTTCGTGGTGTTGCCTTTATTTATATATTCATCACGTTCCATACTTTCGTGATTCAGTTATACACACACACACACACACACACACACATGTGTATGTGTGCATACACACACACACACACATATATATATATATATATATATATATATATATATATATATATATATATATATATATATATATATATATATTATATATATATATATATATATATATATATATATATATATATATATATATTCAAACCTTAAAGAGTCGTAAACAATTACTGAACTGCCGTATTTGCTGAAAAATGAGTTAACAATTGACAGAATTCAGTCGTATGACTCATATCGAAGTCACCTGAAGTCATTTACTGACAATACGATCTAAGATTTATGTGAGGCAGATGTTAATGAATGTGAAAAATGTGTCGTTTGATGCCATTAATTTTATTGCATATACAATGGGGAGTAAATGTTTGCATGATTTATGTTCGTTTATGCGAGATAATAACTACAACTTGGATGTCATATTCATAAGCTGAGCATCTGGGAGTAAATGTCATTTGTCCAAGTGGAAGGAAATGATGGGATGTGTGGATGAGTGCTTATGCAAGAAATCACTAGAACTTGCAGCTGTTATTAAGAAATCAGGTTCGTTAATCTTATAAAAATGTTATTTCTTGAAGTTTTTACAAAAATCGTTTTAATATTTAGTTAAATGAAAATACTATAATTAACATTTTTCTTTTTAACTTGATTTTATCAAATGAATAATAATGTCTTTTCATAAAACTGATCTAGCTGTTCAAAAAATAAAGTTTCCACTTTGCACCCATTTACTACTGCTGTTTTTTTTTTTTTTTTTTTTTTACGGAAATCAGCCAATATTATCGAAATACGTGTTAATTACTCTCACAAACATGATAAAAGCGAGTTTTATTAGACATATAAAGACATAAAATTAACCCCCAAGAAATAATTCCCAGTTTCTTGCAGTACTTGCTTTTTGTTGTGGATGAGGTTAGGCTCATTGAGATACGAAAGACTCACTCGAATTCACAGTTCTCAAACTTACTATGAGACTGTCATAGTATGGGGAGGGGCGGGGGGGGGGGGAGCGTTAGAGAGATACTTTGTAATATGACGCCTATTAATAACTATTATTATTACCGCTGATTCCTCAGTTGGGAAACCAGCTACTAAAGTCGAGGCAGATTCTCTAGAGCCTCATAATTGTTTTGTAATCTTAGAAGCGCCAGGAACTGTACATCCAGACCTTTGTAATTATGCACACTACAACCCTTTTCATTTCTGTGCTGCATAATCCGGATGACAAAGATACAACGCCAAAATGACAGGTAAAATCGTACAACTAACCCCAGTTCCACTATTCCCATTTTTCCTCAAAACATGCACAGAATCTGAGACCTTTAACTGTTACCATTCCTCTCTCTCTCTCTCTCTCTCTCTCTCTCTCTCTCTCTCTCTCTCTCTCTCTCTCCTCGGGAATCAAAAATACTACCTATAACAACATCTAAAACAGTTACGAAATTGATATGTGCTTTCCTTTAGTAAGGATATTTATATCGATGGTCTGTCTCTGTGGTGAACGTAGAGTGTTATCCTTTTGCCTTGAGGACCATAGAGAGAGAGAGAGAGAGAGAGAGAGAGAGAGAGAGAGAGAGAGAGAGAGAGAGAGAGAGAGAGAGAGAGAGAGACTTTGTACAACAATATGTTACTGAGCCCTTCCATAATTCATACCTGTCGAAAATATTGCTCATTCCATAATTCAAAATCAAGGGGCAGGTTCGGAAACAAGTGGGAGTGATTGACTCTCGATTTTTCATTCACTCTCTTTACAAAAAATCAAATGAAACCGATTGGTTATTCAGAGAGAAAGGTCGTTCCAATACCAACATCTGATGATCTGGAATCGGTAGATATAAAAGCTGATTTTCGTTTGCTCCTGTTCGCCTGGAACTTCACAATATTTTCCAGCGGTCGCGTTTGCATATTTTTTGACAGTGGTTAAGCGATATACTGAAACCAATCATTATTCAGGTTGTAATTCTACAATTTTTCTTTTCATAGATAATATGAGCAAATCAATCCTCCGCTCTGTTTACCGCATCTCCATTAAATATATTCTCAAGCCTGTTAACTAAACTTGTTTTTTTTTTTTGTATGGATTTCTTCACAAGCAAAATGGTTCCTGTAATTCCCAAATTTTATGGTTACAAATCTTGAAATCGTTCAGAATCACTGTATCATGTTAATATCAGAACAATGTAGCCATTTAGCTCATTAACGCATGACTCATTATTCAAAATCTAAGAAATGATCAAAAGATGGAAATAAAACATTGCATTTGCAACCGTCTCAAGATAAATCAAGTTTCGCTTTGATTTCCTGATTTCAATCTTATTTCGAAATGTAAAAAATTGTATATTTAAGCAGAAAAGCCCATTTTAACAGAAAGCAGAAGAGACAAAAAATAACTTTTCTCAATATGTTTTCTGGTTAATTTTATGCATTTTCAAGATGACAGCGACTGCAGTTTCAGTGAACAAAATGATTGCTGAAGATATTGCAGAAAATCATCCGGTTAATGAGTCACCTGGACTTGTTTCAGTGACAAGAGCTAAACTTGCAACTGCTCTGTATTGGTCAAAAGTGCGCAGTCAACCATGTGCTTGCAAAAGTTCCTGTTTTGACAGAATTTACGACCCCTAAACTGTAGAGCATTCGTTCACTATCAAGCTGCGAGAGTGTAAAACTTTAAATTAACTGTAACAGTTGCAACATGCCATATCATCTTTCTTTTTCGGGAATGAATTTGATGCTAAACCAAAATGACTTTTCGTTATGAACATCTTACAACTGGATCACTCCTGATCGTCGACATTCAAGTACTGTTTGCACTGGATAAAATTACATATTTATGTTGCATGATACTTTTCATTCATCCAAAAACATTTTAGGCTTCAATTCTGGGAATAAAGTGCTGAATATTTTATATTTTGGAATAAAATCTAAAATTTGTTGGGAATGTTTGAATTATATCATGGCGCTGGAGCCACAATGGATGCATAACAATTATATCTTTGCTTATAACTTTTCCATAGTTCTCGATTCAAATGCATAATATAAAATCCACGTCAAAACAAAAACTGCCAACTTATGCGTGTGCGTTATTTTTTACGTATGGCTGTATGCTTTTATTATGCATACACTAGTGACCTCGCACAACAAAAGGTCCATTTTTCATTCTCAACTAAACTGTTAAAGCAGAAGTTTTCGCTGGAGAGGTCCCATCATAAAATGGTTTTTTTCTCTGGCAATTTAAATACATTTTGATTTTAGTAGAAAGGGATAAAGAAAATTACAATGTTCCAGGGCACCTTCTCTTGGATAAGTGTTTTATCTCTCTCTCTCTCTCTCTCTCTCTCTCTCTCTCTCTCTCTCTCTCTCTCTCTCTCTCTCTCTCTCATATGAATCATAAAAATGAAAATGTGTGTGGAATGTTTTCTCTGTACAGATAAGTTTCTTGAATATCCTCCTAAACAAATTCAACGTTTGTGTATTCTTGGACTGACAATAGCTGGAAAATCTGTGAATATGAGGTCTAATCTATCGCCAGAAATGTGCGTGGGTTCCTCAGTTAGCTGGACAAAATCGGAGGATTCACAGAACTCAAGAGCAGACCGGCCTTGTTGACCTGTTGAATTTGAATTTAGTCACTCACTGTGCTTTGCATGACAGTCTCCACAAATAACGAATGAAGCTTTTGAATCCCGAGACTGAGCCATACTATTCCTTTCCAAGAGACAGTCATATATAGAAACGTCGATATTTAAATTGCGGTAAAATGCAAATACGTAAACATTGTAGAACTTACTGAAAATTTGAAAACAAAGAACTTCATGGTAATTACACTCCAAAATTTCCTGACGATAAATAGGTCGTCCGGACCTAGTGTATACAGCAATCCCTGGCGCATGTAGGATGTTGTGACGATAAATAAAATCAGGGCCATCAAACCCCGAAATTAAAAACTCAACTTTAGACTTGTTAATACTTACAAGAGTCTCGGATAAACACATCAAATCGTAGTTAGAGGCACAACTCAGGAAATCAAGAAAATTTGACATTAAGACCCCAATATTTCAGTAAAGTACTTTGGAATTTTTCTTTCTGTAATGAGTAACAGGCCCAGGGTTCAGCTCAATGTCTCCCGAAAGAATTAAAATTAAAACTCCTCTATAAAATCAGTATCAAAACTAATAGATAGACTCAAAACAACAGGAACGTTGTAAAAATCAACAGAACCAATAAACAACAATACGATCAACAACATCAACAGTATTTACACTATTTAAAAAAAAATTCTGTTGAAAGTATATACAACGTGGTAAAAACCTCTGCAGTTATTTCATGATTTTATCGTAAAGTAAATATTTCTCTGTTTTACTTAAGTCACCAGAAACTGGTTTAGGACTTTTTGCTTCCCCTTCAGGGGTTTTGTGTGTAATATTTGTATAGTTTATATTTACCGGCTCGTTTTTCTCTTTTTTTTTATATATCGACGAGAGGAGTTTTCGTCCTGAGTGTTTGCCTTGTTCCTAGAGCAGTTTCATTTAGGGACATGTTTTGTTTGTATAATATAAGTTTTAAAGTTGTTTTAATCCACTTATCTTCTGGTAATCAGTCAGAGTTCTGATCCTTTATCTTGATTTCTCTAGTGTTGGCACCGATTGATAAAGTGTTCCGCTCAGCGTTGTCTATCGACGGATGTTATCGCACAAAATGATCCCCTTCCTACATTCTGATAAAATCTTTTCCTTTCCTATTTCTTTTCCGCCGTCGATATTTCAGACCCATGACTTCATCTGAATGCATGCCCATTCCTGTTTTCAGTCAAATGTTCCTTCACCTTTCCTTCTTGCTCTTTATTCAACGTTGTCTATCTACGGATGCTGCGACCCTTCCCTCATTCTGAAAGGTCTTTCTACTATTTCTTTTCATCCGTTTTCAACTCTTCTTGAAATTTTCCTGTTTTCTCAAGTTCTCACCTTCTCTTCTTTTGCTTCTTTCATCTTCTAACATTGTCTCCAAGGTTTCATTCGATTTCCAACTCTTTCCCTTTTCTCCGTAACTCACCCCGTCTACTTATCCCAATTTCACTTCATTTTCTGTCATACTGATCCCACATTTCCAACATACTGATATACATCCAGTGTAAAAACAAAAAGAGATCATTATCGATACAGTGAATATGGAACAAAATGAGCATCTCATTAGTGGAATCGCTGAAACAAAATCTGTTTGCTTAAATTCCAGCTCACAATGGACTTCCCAATTTTGAGACCGAAATTATTCTCAAGCGGAATCTCAGAAAAGCAAATAGACGCGAAACCAGTGATTATTCAGATGACAAACATGCAATTTTTCGTTTTACAAATAACAAAACCTCCGTCACTTCCTTTGCAATTAAAGATTTTGTAAGTCGAAATTAATGAGGTGGATTGTGTGACGGATTCATGCATGAACAAAATATTTCCTCGAACTCTAAAGACTTAATTGGAATGATTTCAAACCTTCAAATAACTTGTCCAGAGCCCCGAATAATTAATTACCTTTAAGCCTCAACAAGACGATGTTTAGCTTATGATGTGGTCCTCATTTATTCTCTGGCAATTGATGCGGTCGTAACATCCTGTATTTTGATTTTATTTACCCAATTAAAATATGGTTTTTATTTTCTGAAGCAACTGTGAGAACGTTCACTATTTATCTAAAGGTACAATCAAAGCGCTTTCTCAATGCTAGAATTTACCTATAAGTTTTCTCGTCGAGAATATATTATAATTAAAAAATCAATGCCCTTTAATTCTAGAACGTAGGCCGGATGCTGTCAGAGAAACAACAGAACTTCGCTAATTTCTGTTGATGTATGTTTGCTTTTGCAAGCATCTGTGAACCCAGTGTTTTTTATATTTATCTATAAAATATTTTGCATATTTATTTATAGAGGCAATCTTTCAACATTAGATTTTTTACATCTTTAATTGGTTATTAAAATCGCGTAAATGATATAAGTGGTTCTACCATAAGTGATCAAAGTCTGGAAGATGCTTTTCAGAAATTCTTGTGATTTTGATAAATATACTGAAAAGGCTTTTCTTCTCTGTTATATGCTAATATATTTAAAATCAGGTTTTTATAAAAAATCTCGGGTTATTCTAATAATAATCTAATTTATCAACATAATAAGTAGATATGACTAGGAATTATGGGAAACTAAAGGTGGAATGGAATGGAATATAAAACTTAGGCCAAATGCAGGGATATATGAGGTCATTCAGCGCTGAAAGGAAAATGAGAGCAAAAAGGTTTTAAAGGTGTAAGATGGAAGCAAAAGTACGAACGAAGTTAGAGTGAAAGGAATGAAAGGGTTGCATCTATGACCTATGCATGCAAAAACTACTTTTGTACAATAAAGCTTCTCTGAATTTTCTTTTAAATAGCTTCCTTCTTATATAAATTTGATGTCCACATCTTGCAGAGTTAAGATAAATTAATCGGGAAATTTTGATGCCTAAATTAACATATTATTGTGCATTCTCCTTTAGTAAGTTTACGAAAATCATACGAGGTGTACAAGTTGAAAAGATGACTTCCTTCCTCCCCTACGTAATTACTTCTCTACAGACCATCAGCAATAATATCGCAGAGGAGTTTATTACATAACAGATCGCACTTGCTCTAACGGAGAAAGGGAGTATAATTAGCAACTTATCACGAGAAGATTAACCTGAAAGAAACAATGCCTTGCCAGAGAGTCAAAAAGAAAATGATACATGGCATTTTAAAGAAGTCATTATCCTGATACCAAGTTTGAATTACAGAAGTTGATTGTAGCAATTTATGAGGAATAAAAAGAGATGATTGGTATTTTTTTCGTTTAAATAAATAAAGTTTTTAGAAGGTGATGAGGTTCTTTGCAGGGTTATATAAATATATACAGACGACCATAAACGTTCACCCATTTTAAAAGACTGTACCTTACACCATCATCTTCAGCCAAAAGATCTGTCACTTGTCTTGTCTATCTTTAACACATCCCTAAAGTCTAAAATAATCTTTTCATATTCTTTTTAACGCCGACAATACTCAAAACGACAATGACTGACAATCATCACTGAGAAATATAAAAGTCGCTTAGGGGTTAAGTGTCTAAGAAGCATTATTGGAAACGTCTTTGTCATAATAAATCTTCCCTTCCCCAACGTCATTTCCAGAAGATGAAAGCTGTTCCAGACTTTAGTATACAGTATACCCACAAATGTGGAGGGATGCTTGACCAATGCGGGGGAATACAGTTAGTCATACCGCAAGTTACTTTTCCTTTTACTATTATTAGTATCTATCAGCAGAAAACTAGAGAGGATCCAGCAACATTTAATTATTTATGGGTATCTGAACTACCGGATTAAGAGAAGCTTACTTCTAAAACTGACACTATCGACGAGGACTTTTAAACTAAGAGGCGGAGTCTTTCTGGTTTATGCAAAATCTTTAAAACGAACAACCACCACTGAAGTCATTCCTGATGAATCCTACGACAGGACGTCACACAGTAATGTCAACCGCACTCACCTGACGTCCTTGGTTGACAAGACTATCAGGGACTCTACCAAGACAGAAAAGGAACCATTGAAATGGTGAAAACCTCTGCGATACCAATAAACGCATTACAAAAACCCCGAAAATAGGACACGAAATCATTTCCACAGAGGATCCGCCCTCTTCAGTGAACGGGTCTTTTCACCCCATTGTGGGAAAGGCCCCCAACATTCGTGTAACACAGCCAGTCGAGGCGCAGACATTGCCCGAATATGCATGATGTTCGCTACACAGATATTCAAAGACAACACCATTTAATGATTCCCTGAAAGATCCATATGGTCAGAGAGCAAAATTGACAGAAGTACTGAAATATGAAAACAAGCAGTATTTCTAATCAAGAAAACAATAGAGAGATAGAGGAAAGAGAAGCCAATCCAAATCGTAACCCTTAAGCCCACTGACAAAGCCAGAGGCACGGATGAAACAGCTGTATCAATTGTGAAAGAATTAAATGGATCATAGACCTTGCCATTTGAAACATTCTTCGAATCCTTGGCTCTTGAAGGAAGGTAAGCAAACAGGACAATTCCTTTTCGACTTATTTTATCTTCAGAATTACTTACATACATACACACACACACATTAAATTAATTATTGAGAGGAATTATTAAATTTTATCAATTATATATATTCCCCTTCTGTGATATTATATATATATATATATATATATATGTAAGTAGTATGAAGTATTGGATATTACAAACATTTGTATAGTTTAATCGATTGTATTACTTCGGGAATACGTCGAAGGGGACTTATACTGTAAGTGATAAATGGTTGGGTACCTATACTCGAACACCTGAAAATATATTCCCGTCGACGTTCAAGACTAATCGGCTATTTTGATAACTGAATTGTCTTTAATGTTGATAAGTCGGAGGTTCATACTGTCTGGTGTTCGATATAAATACGAATTGATTTATACATTTATAATAAATGTTTATATAATGATAAAAATTTGATATATACAGTATATATAATATGATAAAATATATATATATATATATATATATATATATATATATATATATATATATATATATATATATATATATATATATATATATATATATATATATATATATATATATATATATATATATATATATATATATATATATATATATATATATATATATATATATATATATATATATATATAAAATCATCAATGAAGGGCAGAGGACACCACAGATATAAGGCTGACTTTATTCCAACGTTTCGTTAATGATCGGATTAATTAAAATTATCATCAGGGCTGTTAAAATAAATAGGAAATTACATAAATTACTCAACAAAATTTCATTCACAAAACCAAAAACTCCAGAACTTGTCCAAAATTAACCACTGAAATTTTACAGCAAGCTTTCCATTTACTCATGACCTTCTTGTTCCACAAAAGAGTCACTCAAATTATTCAGGATCATTTTTATGCCATTGATGTCACTTTAATCAAGATCTGATTATTTTTGCTTTCACCATTGGTTCATATCTCTTTAAAACCAAAGATCAGTTATCACCTCAGCTTTTAGTCATCTGGTATCAAACTTTATAAATTTACTTATTGAATGTCAAACAGGGACCTGAATGATTCATTTATAATATTATCCATTGATTTTTAAGCTTTGAATAATTTAATCAATTAATCAAGGTGCGTATCGATTCTCATCAGTGGCGTTAATTTGCCGTTTTAGGTAACAAATTTCAAACACAGAACATTCCAACATCAGAAATCACTCAAAAATTTTATAACAACATTGATACTAAAATGACTGTAACTGCATTTTTAATGAGACCATACCACCAAAATAAATAACCCTCAAACAACAAACTTGTTTTCTGGAATCACTTTTCATCAAACAACTTGTTCAAACGTTAAACACTTGTTATAATCCTCCTCTACTATATTTATCCTGACTTTTATGTTCATTTCTATTTATGTTTATGTTTATAATTTAAAGCTGTTATCACTCCTCTAGGTCGGTCCTTAATCTTTTGTTCTGTAACCCCTTTCACGGATAGTTTTTGGTTTTAGTTTACTGTATATTCTGTTACCTTCATTTTAATGTAATGATTTAATAAAAACTTTTGTTCTCTAATTTTAATGTTTGTGTACATTTGTGAAAATTTTGTATGAATAATTTTAGACCTTTAATTTTTTTAGCTTTTATGATTTTTTTACAAAACAATTTTATTTATTTTAACAGCCTGATGATGTAATTAAAAGTCCGATAATTAACAAAAGACGTTGGAATAAAGTCAGCTTGAATATCTGTGTGTCCTCTGCCCTTCATTGATGATTACTTAAGTATGGAAAAGTTGACTCATCCTGAACTCCTACACAATCAAATGCACATTTGATATATATATATATATATATAAGCATATATAAATAAATATATATAATAATCATTTATATTCATCGAACAAATTCTTAGTAAATATTCTCTTTCTCCACACCTGCATTCTATTAAAATTAAAACTATTTCCTCAGCGTTACTTAATTTAGAATATTTTTTCGATAAATGGTAACGTCAACAATGAAAACATGCACAAACTCAAATGGCAGAACTTGAAGTGAATTAATTAACCAAATGGGCAATTTCGACAGCACTCTTCCTATCTTCCTATTCAACTCTTCCTTCTTGTGTGAGGAAAGTGACACAATAAGAGTCAATCTCTTGTTCCATCTCTTCCCCTTCTGACACTCAATAACTAATTATGTTAAATAATAATCCACATATAAAAGCAGGATCTAAATTATTTTCCGCTGAAACAGGCTTACTTTTAGTATACGATATCCACATTAGTAAATAACAGGATTAAATTAAATCCGCCTATACTAATGATCAGCTTTTAGTACCACCATTACCTTTATGTAAACCTACATGGAATTTGCTTACTGACATTTTACAAAATGGAAGGGAATGAAAAGCCACAGGTAAAGCGGAATCCGGAAAAAAAGTCATATGAATCTCTAGCGTTTTCTTTGGGTTAAAAAGAACTTAGGATGATGAACAGAATTCATTTATTAATGAAAATAAGCTCATCCTCCCTCCAGAAGACTAAAGTGATCAGGTTAGTCATTATAACACTTCCAAAATACTTCCAGGTCATTCAATGGGTCCCAGAGTCGAAACAAATCAGCACGAGCTTTATCTATTAGGCAGCAAAAGCTCACCCAAGTATATTAACACCTTCATTACGTCTTCCCATGACAGAGAAAGTCTCATTTTATTAAAAACTTGAGCTCTCAATCTCTGCAACAGAGAGTCTCAGAGAGAGAGAGAGAGAGAGAGAGAGAGAGAGAGAGAGAGAGAGAGAGAGATCTCATGAATGACTTGAAGATTACAATTTCGAAAATTGGACTTTCGAAGAGAAGTTATGGTTTATGAAATTGAGGCCGTCAGGCCAAGCACTGGGGCACGTTTGACTGTTCATCGCTGAAGACAGTGAAAGAGGGCGTTGGAGATGTTGGACAGCAAGATAAAGAGAGCCAGAAAATACAGGAGATGAAGTAGAGGCTCTAAGCTTGAAACTGAGAGAAACCCCACACTTTGCACTGCAGTCTGAGGTGTTGGACTGCAAGATTGAAGAAGAAAGGAAGCGGTAGTAAGGGTAAAGTAAAAGTTCTTCTCAGGAGAAAATATGGGAACAAGTCCTGTTAGGATAAAACTTTACAATGGTTTCTGTTTTGTATTTTGTTATCAAGATGTCATCACTGTGTCGAGCATTTTCTCATCGTAATTTTATTTCTTGCTCCTTTCAAACTTTCTCAGTCTAAAAACTTTCCTCTTTAGTGTATCCTGTACATCCGGTATGGCGTTATCTCCACCAGCTATAACTGGGTCCTATTTTTCTCGTTTTCAATGACATGGTCTGTAAAGTTCTTGGTCGGTCTATTGTCAAGCATTCATTCCAATTTATCACAATCGTTGTCAATTATTTATACTTACTTTCTTTTACCATGGCCGCTATTTCTTATATTTATTGTTGTTGTTAGTCTCACTTTCATAATCAAAACACTATCTTACTCTCTCCATGGTTTACTTAGCAATTTGGTTTCTCTGTTTCAAGCATTAGCCTTGATTACCTATCCCCAATACACCTTTTACCCGCTCCTTCAGAACCATTCCCTCAGTTAGAGATACCTTACACACCCCAGTCAGCCACTCAAGTACTTAATCACCACCACCTTCCTTTAGCATCTCAGCTGTAATCTCATCAACTAGCAACGTTTACCTGTGCTTGAACCTTCTAACTGTTCACCTTCAACACTACACAGCGAGTTTCACAAACATTCTCAAACACACTCATTCTTTCCTTCCTTCTTCTCTTGCATTATTCAGACTGGCTTTTCTCTTCCGTCATCTTCATTCAGCGGCTAAAGTGAAATGTTCCATCAGTGAAAATGTCCTTTCGACATTATGTCCGTCCGACAAAATGCCATTTTGCCGAAAATAATTGCAGTGAATTGTCCTGTCGGTATGAAGTCCTACCAATGGAAAGTGAGTTCAACAAGCCGGACTTTCAAAGCCAAACTTCTTGTGGATATAATGAATGACATTGTGACCTCAGTGTCAGTTCGACAAAATGTTACTCCAGCGAAATCTTTTTCATACAATGTTCCTCCGACAAGTTTCCGTTTGGCAAATGCTCTTCCAGTGAAGTTTTCCCCTGATGTAATTAAAAAGCTGCTTATTAGGAAACTTTTCGCGATCATGAGAAACATATTTCTTTTCAAGAGGAATGAGTTAGGGTGTGCCCACACTAGAAGAAAACATGTCGGTAACTTATCGTACACACATCACAAACAGGTTAAAATAAATTAACTACTTACTGGTAGTCATAAGCAGTGCTTCATACGATTACCCAGTATTGTCCAAAGCTTCGTTCTCCATTTACGGTTGTTGACTTGTTTTTAACCTGTTTGATACATGCATGCAATAAGTGGCCGACGTGTGTATGACGTTTTACAGGTTTCACTACAGAGTGGACACTCCCTAATATAACCTTTCTTCCTTAAAGGGACACAAAGGCCTATCACTTCCTCCTACGTAAATTCCTGCTGGACTAGGAACTGAAAATTTGGTCACTATGACATTGACCTTTGAGCTTATGGAAATAAATTTGCTTAAATGTTATATTTAATATAATTATAGTGAAAGAATTTGATAAGTGGATTAAAGAGCATACTATATAAAACCTCTTATGAATTTACACGAATTTTCCATTGCGGTACAATGATAGTTTCCAGGTCGTAAATCCCAAATTTTAAGACGTGCCGTCGTCCAGTCCGAAGATATTATTTCTCACCTTGACCCCTCTGTAAATAAGCAGAGTGATAGTAACTTGGTCCGAGATTAGGGACAGTAAGACCGTCACTGGGATCGGGATTTACCTTACCAACCCTCTCTTATATTACTGTAAGTTCTGATGGTATGAGGGCACTGGTTATTCTAAAGTGCTGAAACCAAAGCATCAATTAGAAATAGAATTAACGATGAATAGATATCATCCAGTATAGCACTCTGTGCTCTGTAGAATTGAGAAAAAATATCGAAACTTTCAGACACTTTCAGGAATATTTCCTACGACCGTTTTCTACAGATATACAATTTATCACAACAAGCACGACTCTTCAGGTGACAGTAATTCAACTGTGGATCCAGGCTGTTAAAAGTTTTACCACATATGCTGCAATTATCATAAAAAAAAGAAACGAAATACTGAAATGAAGTGGAATCCACCACTTTTACTTAGGTTTCAACTCCGCTATGAAAAACTATTTTTATCTGAATGGAATACATATTTGTGGAGGGGGGAGCCTCCAAAAATTCCTTAATGGCGATTTCTTGTAAGAGGCCAACTAAAAGAAATCTGGAAAAAGGGGGAAAATAATGAGGCTCCTGTGTGGTATTTATGCTACAAAAATCCTCAGCATCCGAGGGATTAAAAGATATGACTGTGGTTCTTGGCGAAAATGGAATGGAGCTTTTTGTTTAAAACTGAGGCATTAGAGGAATAACTACAAAGGGCTTCTCTCTCTCTCTCTCTCTGTCACACACACACACACACACACACACACACACACAAAAACAAAATTTATTAGAAATATATTACACAAGGCAAACAAAGCCCAACCAAATTAAGACAAAACCAATAGTATAATCTCTCTCTCTCTCTCTCTCTCTCTCTCTCTCTCTCTCTCTCTCTCTCTCTCTCTCTCTCTCTCTGTATAATGCGGATATCCAAATGAAAAAATCTTTAACCTTTAATCTTATTATATCAAGAAATACTTAAAGCTCTAGTACGACTTTCAAAAATGATGTGACCGTTGAAGGGTAAAATCATCCTCATAACTTCTTTACCTACAAATGCTAATGTGCTGAAGGCAGCAGTCAAAAACATTCAAAGGAGCCTTCATAAATAAAGCCGAACGCCGTCCACCTTCTTTTACGGACAATTTTTTTTATTTCTTTATTTCTATTGGGAAATGTGACAACACAGCTTTCAATTAACTCTCAGAAGAATCAGAGAGGAATACTAACAATCAAAATGATAACGCCGATGGTAAAATTATAGATGCCTTGATTACTGTCAGATTGGTCACATTTCTTATTATTAAATGAATGCTGATTTATGAGGAACAAACCACCAAGAACACTAACGTATGAATACGTACCTCAAAAACTGAGAAAAGAAGCAGAAGCAGAGAACAAAAAACAAATACAAAATAATGATTCCGATGCTATTTAACGTATTCATGGGTCTGCAGAAGCCTTGAGCGTCCAACAGAAAGAAGTTTGAAAAGGAACAAGTCGAAGTGTGGCAGTAGAAGAAGCAGACTGGATCTCAGGAGAAATTTTCATGAGATCTTCGTCTTTTCATCTCTTCCTTTTCCTATCACAGGACCTCCTATGATCTTACATTCTCTTTGGCCTTTTATGACAGTAAAAAATTCCCGATTTTAAGACTCTTTCTACTTCAAGGATACAAAATACGACAATGAATCGACCTCTCTCTCTCTTTCTCCTTTGATTTTACTTTGATACTCATTTCTTCTCTTTACTCCTGTTTTTCCTACTCCATTTTCCCTGCTGTAAATTTATTCCTATTACTGAATGTCTAGAATTTCTCCAGTTTCTGTGTCGTGCCAAGATGCATTTGGATGTCTAGATAGTGTTTGTAGTTTGCTGCAAAATACTTTACAAAGCATGATGCTACACCGTATCATAATGTTTAATTCAACGTAAATAAACTTTGTCTTGAATGTCTTTGCTAAGCCAGAATAAGCGATACAGTGACAATTACACAATATTTGATTTTTCACCTTGCACGAAATTTTAGACACCAATTTCGAAACGGTGGTCAGCGGAAGATGGTGGGTATACTGAATCATTTTAAATGTTGGTCCTTGAATCTAGTGGATGTATTGGATCCTGCCTTTAACTGTAAGCTACGGCAGAACAACTAACATGTTCTTTCGTTTTATGATGGAAAATCAAAGTCATAAAGTTAAGGAAAAGTCACTTGGAACAACTAGGTCAAAACCGCGAAGCGGAACTGTACCTGCGGAGAATTTATATTTTGGTGGGTGCATAAAAAAAAAAAAAAAATCTCAATTCATTAATGCTGCGTTCGTGTTAACCAGAGAGCTGGAAGAAAATTTTTTTTTTTTCCTTTCTGCGCTGCTGATGGATAAATTCAAAACACAAACTAGAAGCGGCACTGTAACATTTTTGCAAAATAAGGTGACTTTTCTACGCCTATAACCATTGCATCAAAAGAATAAAGCTGTGTGTGTGGCATGTGCATACGTGTATGAGCTACATGCTGTAGACCTGTTCAGCACTTGAGGATTCCCCCTCCCCAAAAAAAAGAAGAAGAAAAATCCAGATTGTCGAAATTAATCGCCGACCTTTAGAAAATGAATGTAAAAAATTCTAACATCTTGCGTTTTTCCTGAGCATTCATAAAGTTGTCACCGTTAAATTTAAAATACAAAAATCACGATCATTGACTAAACTCTCTCTGCCTGTAACAGAATGACTTTGCTTCTACTAACCCACAGACTGATTTTCCCAAAAAATTTCTCTTGTATCAGTTACAATAATCATTAACATTCATGACCAATGTGGATATGGACAAACTTCCCTCTTTCAGGGCGTAAGTCTGCAACAGTGTTATGTCTAATATTAGACTTACTGTTACTTTACTTTATCATGAAAATTATAAACTTTGAGATGATGATGATGGTTTTAACAGCAATACTTTTTCAGTAGTCGTGGGTTCGATTCTTTGAAGATATAAAAATGTCCGCTATTTTTGTTCTACAGAGAGAGAGAGAGAGAGAGAGAGAGAGAGAGAGAGAGAGAGAGAGAGAGAGAGAGAATCAGCTCCAAAATAACTATAGATGGATATTATAAATGAAATCTTGAATATATTATTTCTGAATTTTACAGGTCTGTCCTTATCAACAAATCTTAATATTCAGAATTATGCTTCAAAGTACTAGCAGATTCGAATCACGTTTTTCAAGGCCCCTTTTCCTCGGTACTTTTTGCCATTCCAGTATTATTAATAAAAAAAAAAAAAAGAAAAAGAAACACGTTAGCATCAAGCATCCAATCTCGGGGTTTTAGAATAATTTACTACTTCAACTGACAGTGCATAAGGACAGTCTGACTTTCCGTGTTTATTCTACTTGCTCTGGGCGATTTTCATTTACTCTTCATCTCCCTGCATAGCAACATAGTCCTTCGTATGTTAACTCCTTCATTTTCGGTATACCTAAACTTCTCTCTCACACTTTCCTCAAACACCTTATTCATCCTCTTTCATACCCCTACATGATTATTTCTTCTCTCCTGCACCTGCTCTTCGAATATTGCTTTTTCCTTCGCTAAACCTCCTCTTTCATTATGCAACCTCTGACTTCTGTTTATATCTGGTGATAGAAATTCATTTCTCGCTATAATGTGGTTCTTCCCAATTGAAGGTCCCGCCTAAGGAACCAATTGGTTCTTAGCCACGCAAAATAAGTCTAATCCTTCGGGCCAGCCCTAGGAGAGCTGTTAATCAGCTCACTGGTCTGGTAAAACTAAGGTATACTTAACTTTTTGTTATTCTTCCCATTTTGCCTTTCACCCCAAAAGACTCATTTTGACCTTTGGCCCAATCCAGGAATGTCGCCAACATAACACCATTCTTTCGGTAGGGTGGTAGTACATTTAGGCATAACTAAGGGGTGTCTGCAGAGCCCTTTCGGCCCCTCCTTTCCTGCACCCACTTTTCAGCCTTGTACTTTCCCTCCCCTCTCGCTTCATTAGTTCAATCTTATGTCCAACTTCTCTAACTACAACTCTTTAGTGCAACTATGGGGTTTTCTCCGAATTCCACCTTTAGATCCTTGTAATGCATCTAACTTAATTACTAATGCCCTCTCTATCTTGCTGTCCAACCACTCCAACTCCCTGCGTGGACTTACTTCAGCTTCAGTGTTTTAAGCACCTGGTGTCTCATCTCTCCTCCATCTTCGTATCTGCTTCCTTATAATAAAACTTAGAAAATAATTTTTTTCTGCCCCAGCCAGCTTTACCTACAGTCCTTAGTCTACAGGAAAACACTCTTCTTAATTAATTGCTTCCCTCAAACGCCCCCAACATGACACCCTCTCGTCATTCCTGGTTAATCTCATTTAATTTTTTAGGACAACAAAACACTGCATAACCTGTGATGTTCACCAAAAATGGGTTTAAGATCTTGGGCGAATTTTCAAAACCCAAATACAAGGGAGACCCTGCGATTTTTTAATCTGAGTCCCCTCAACTTTATGCTTTTGTGCAGGAAATTCGAATTTTCTAACATTTCGTGCAATTCTTTTAATATTCTTGCAAGGATATATTTCGATTTGTTTCTATAATTAAAAGACTTTTCTTCACATTTTAAATGCAGTTTTTGATAATTATGCCCAGTATTTCATCACATTACGCAATGCTTCACTTAATATTACGAAAGACATACATATTTTTATAGACGCAAAATAAGTGCTTTTCACATTGATTTTTTTTGTTTGTGAGACGAATAATTGTCAAACGACTGCAATACAAAACATGCATTTACTGAATATGAAAAGGTGCCTTCTGCAACGGATAAAACGAAAGGCTAAACACTTATTATTTCTTTCTAATCTTGTAAGTGCTCGAGGCAAGTGATAAATGACAAGTGCTCTTCTCTGAGAAAAGTTTAAACATTTAACAAAATATATTTATGCAATGAAGAGAGTTTATCTCCTAACCCTCACATAACATTTATATAAAGGATTTTAACTTAATGTAAATATTACATTAAAATCACAAGGGAAAAACCATAAAGATGTATGAAATAACTTGTCCCCATGTTACAAGAATCACGTTTCAACCGCAAAGCACCGTCATTACTGCAATATAATATCATATTACACTTATTAATTACTTGTGCATGCTAATGTACTGATTACTTTGATCAGGAAAGGTTAAAATCTAGCTTTGTAAAGCGTCAGCACGACTGCTGAACGATAATGTTTGTTTGCTTTGTTATCTATTGCTGTTTATATATGTATACGCTAATTTTCGGGATAAACTATTTCTTTCCGAGTTCTTATTTTTATAATAATAATAATAATAATAATAATAATAATAATAATAATAATAATAATAATAATAATAATAATAATAATAAAATGGATTGGTATCATTCCTTACTTTTTGGCAGTTATTATTATTATTATTATTATTATTATTATTATTATTATTATTGATAATAAAAATAATGATATTATTTGTATTACTATTATTACTGTTATCGTTATCATTATTCCAAGTTGATGATACACAAATAATTCGTTCTTCTTTTTGACTTTTGACTTTTCCGATGTAACAAAGCTGAGGCTTAACATATAAAATTCTCGTTAACAGTTTAATTTCTTTATTTTTAACTATTCATACTATAAAACAAGTATTCATTCCTCAAAAAAACTTATTATTTTAGTGTAGATATTTGTCGTATATCAGTAAAGCAAACTATTTAGCCATTTATTAGGTTCTCCGAAAAGAGCTGAAAACTTTAAATTCTCATCTTCATATTTCCAAATCCTAATGAATTTTGGACAAAGCATCTAGAAAACTAATTCATTTTATTGCCATAAGACAGAATTATTGAGTATATTACTAGCCTAGTCTTCTTATGAACTCGGTTTCTTTCATGAAATGACGAATGTGTTGTTTATATGGAGAATCAACTGTCATATCCTAAATACACAAAGAAAACTAGCATTAATAGAGAGAGAGAGAGAGAGAGAGAGAGAGAGAGAGAGAGAGAGAGAGAGAGAGAGAGATTCCAGGAAAAAAAGGCAATTTTCCTTGATATGAATCAAGTCCGTTTGCAAGACCGGTAACCTTACCCCTAATGATGAAAACTGTTTCATCTGCTCATTTACATTGAGTTAAAATCTATCAAGACAGTTGTTAACGTGCTCGCTCTCTCTCTCTCTTAGCGGTTACCCAACGATGCTCAACTTTGCTGTTTGAATGTCAACGGGAAAGATGAACGCTTTACAGTTGTATTTAGAAACGTGTTCACTCCGATACACAATTTCCATTTTAATAAAACGAATAATTTTCAAATAATTCTTCTGCTTAAATATTATTTTTCCCCAACAGTTTAAAATCCAGAAAGAACCAGAACCTCTTTACCCTCTTCGTAATTTGCTCACCGATTTAGCTATGATTTGATTCACTGCCACCGCTGCATTTTTTGGTGCGGAATAAACAGACTTACTTTGACTGTCATTAATTACCTAATCAAGACCCAGTCATGCGGTAATCCCAGAGAAATTTATAATTAACTGTAATTAATTGTTTAACAATTTATAGTTCATGTTAATGGTTAAGGTTTGAAAATCTGCTACCTATAAAAGCTATGTTTTTTTTTTTTAGAAGTCTAACTCAAGGCAACGTTGCTTCTGTTCCTATAAAACATCAATTATTTTGAATAACAATAAATTATTGCTATCAGAGGTAATATGAGATTCACTTTAATTAATCAGTTAGAATCGTTACACAAATTTTTATCACATAAATTGCAGAGAGAGTTTTCCGTCGAGTTGCAGCCTTTATGACAGCAATTAACCTTTTTACTCTAAATACAAGAAATACAAGAGTCGCAAAATTACATTAAAGATGGATATTTCAGATACAAAAAAATTTAAATAAAAATTAATCTTTGTAATAACTTCAAAACCTTACTAAAATGATGACGGTCAGGATACTACGGGTAATATAGGATATAGTCACTGATAATTTAGTATTATAATGATAACAATTTCAAAAGTAAATTCTTAACTCCAGGTGACGCACTTTAATAAACAGGTACAATATATTCATTCTGAAAATAGACTAAGTAAAAGAGTAAGATAACTTATTGACGTCAAAACTTGTACAATGCCCTTGAGCCGAAATGCCAGAAAGTCAAATTAATTGCAAGTAAAGAAAACGTCATTTGGATACGGTAAAAAGTAGCAGAGAGTTTTAAAACATTATACAGATCAAATTTAACTATTTCTAAAAGATATATTTCTATTTCATGTTTATAGAGTCCCGTAGAGCACAGGTATCTGAGAAATGGAACTGAAAGACGGCGAAAGGCTGAAACTGGCAGGAAAAGGCGAAGTGGAAGATCTTTTTAGGAAATTTTCGTGAGAACCGAGGCCTTTTGCATTATGGTCCCCCTTACCATCAAAATCCCAAAATGACATTAGGATGCAAGTTTGATCTGAGAAGGAATATTGAAACAAAACAGTACAGAAAATGGGAAATCATTTCTATATAATCCTCATTTTATTTTAAGTGTTACACTCTTCCTTAATTTTATCCCTTGTTTTCAAACTCCTTCTTCTGCACAGTTCCTAAATCAAAGTTTTGCCATTTACTTTATTTCCATATCAATTGGTTGTGTTCATTTCTACCTTTTTAATTACAGAGAATAGATAAGTCTCTCCTGATTTTTTCTTAACCAACGCATAAGCAACGACAACGGATTTTATCAACAAACGCAGAGAAATGCAACAAAAGAAAACAAAGAAGAATAAGTAGAATATAAGAACATAAGGCAAGCGGAACTCTGCACCTCATCTAAAGACCTCAACACCTTTTGGAGTCAGGGAACACCTTGGCAGAGAAGAATTCCATTCTTTCATGACATTTACAACGCACAAAGGAGGCAATTTCTGTCACGAATCCATTAATATCATGAGAGTCAGAGGAAATAGTTTCCTATCAATCTGACATTGGCCCTGATTCTCCAACCAAGGATTGTTTGATTTGATTATCTTGAGATTATCTTCAAACTTTCCAATTAATGTGAGAAAAATCTCTTAGTTCAGTTACTTTTCCTTCTTTTCTTAATCAGGCAATTTTCTTTTGCGCAAACAGCCGTCCGTTACATTGATATGGAGGTTGACTTCTCTCGCGTATAGGAATTGATTTGAAAAAAAAAATACGAAAAGCATAAAACATAGGCTCAGCCTAACATACTACCATAAAACAAAAATCTACTTATTCATGCATTCATATTTCGAAAACCAAGAAACATTTTTAAACTGAAGGGAGTTCATCTCAACACTCCAATCCAAAAACAAATTGGGGTAGCGATGAAAAAGTGCGAGGTGGTAGGTATGCATGAACACGGCAAATAATAATAGTATTAATGTCAGAGTGCAAGGGTGGTATTTTCCCAAATTTAACAAAAGAGGGAACACGTAAATCATTAATAAATATTCTGCGAATCTCGTATGTTTTCAGTAACTGGAAAACAATTACAACACCAGTTCTGAAGGTTTGTTTACCCGTAAAAACGAGAATAAAATTCCTATGCTCCAAAGATTCAAGATAATTAAACCAGTCATTAGTACAACTCGTAGATGGCCAGTAACATATGGAAGGAATAATTCCCGGAATTTAGAGTTCTAAAACTGAAATAAAGTCATTAGAAACTTCATATCTTAAGCACTCCGATTTGTATTGGCATATTAATACTTCATTAAATCCCTACACACACTAAAAATAGAGAGCTGGATCTAATTTTACTGAAACTTGAGCCATTAAGTCAAGAGGGCGTTCGCTCAAACAAAAGATTCTGGAGAGAGAGAGAGAGAGAGAGAGAGAGAGAGAGAGAGAGAGAGAGAGAGAGAGACTATAAAGTCAGGCTAAAGAGGCTTCGGAAACAAATTCAATTAAGATAAAACTTTAAAACTGCTTCTGTTGCTACTTTTACTTGATGCAAGAAAGGAGTCATTTTTGTCGACAAAAAGCAGCGCTCATTTTTCCTTTGATTATTTTCTGTTCTTCACGAGACATTTGCTTCTACTCCTCCGAGGCTTCTGCTTTTTGTCATAAACTTTAATCCATTTTCTTTCTATTATTATTATTCCATTTCTGTCACTAAGGTTTTCTCTCCCATTCACTGTTTCATGTTTGGTTCTTGAAATTCTCAGTAACGTTTAACTAGATCTGAACAATTCGACGCAGTATAATTTATTTCTCTGTATACTGTGGTTTTCATCCCAACATTTGACTGTTTCCGGATTTTTAATAAAGAAAATGTTATCTTGGGAATAATGAACTTGTCAAGATGTAAATTTAAAAATGATTTTAAGTGTAATAATTTGATGACGTTTATGGATATTAGATATTTCACCAAAGCATTAAGCGAGTGGAAAATATTGATCAAAGGCTCATAATAAAATTAATTCCCGTACTTATGATAACTGATTGTTATTACGAGGCATATAAATCTGTCGATACTTTTGTTTGTTGTCAATATGCGATACATAAAAAATAATGTATATCTTGAATTGACGGAGATAAATTGATAATTCTATTTGAAGGGTTTTGTCATAAGAAGTACAATTAGAAAGGAAAGAAATGATAATTTCTGATGATTTCATAGGTAATAGGTAATGAATCCTTTTGCTGCAAATGCGCAGTGTATCAAAATGAAGGTAGGCCTTCTGTTAACAGTAAAATGAGGTTACGAATGTCTGCTCTCACATTGAAGCGACACCCTGCACCCGAACAGAATCTGACTTCAGGGGTACAGACATTTCAAAAGCCCTTCAGAGCAATTTCTTGTAAGATAGCGACTAAAAAGGAAAACAGAAGAGGTGCTTTCAAGAATTTTAAACCGGCGGAAAGTTTAGACATTTCTGTTCCGGGATCTGTGCCTCTAATATGCGCGTCAGGCGTATTTCTTGACATTAAAGTTTTCTGCACAAAGAAAGTGTTAGTAATCACGGCCTCAGAAGGAAGAGTACGAATTCTTCTTCTCTTTCTCACGTACGCACACACACATTCACATGCGCCATCACACACACATTTTTACATGCACACATTCTCGCTCACAATATAGACACCTGGAAAGTGCTAGTCACAAAAACGTGCTATAAGAATGCAAAGTAACGGTACGATTCTCTCTCCCTCTCTCTCTCTCTCTCTCTCTCTCTCTCTCTCTCTCTCTCTCTCTCTCTCTCTCTGTCAGCTATTTATCTAAATCACTTCAACCCTGGACTGTGGAAATCCCAGTGGAAACATGGTTTAATGTCTTTTTAAAGAGAGAAATCTCTAAAGCATGGCGTTTTTTGCATAACTTATTTTCCTAATCTAGTACAAAGATTAAATGTTCAAAATTTCGCAGAAAAAAAAGTAAAAAATGCGCCGAAGTTTCTTCGGCGCAATCTAGTTTTCTGGATACCGTATAATACTGTACGAAACTTTCAGCCACGGTCCGGTGGTGGCCTGTTTTATTGGTACGATTATGGCTAACTTTAATTTAAATAAACAAGAAACTATACTGAGGCTAGAGGGCTTCAGTTTGGTATGTTTGATGATTGGAGGGTGGATGATTAACGTGCCAATTTACAGCCCTCTAGCCTTTGTAGTTTTTAAGATCTGGGGGCGGACAGAAAAAGTGCGGACGGACAGACAAAGCCCGGCACAATAGTTTTCCTTTGAGGAAAACTAATAAGCAACAACGATGAAAAAGGACAACCAACGACTTAAATTCACGGTCAGGAAAGGGATGAATTAAGGAAGACACAGGTACATATATATACGTACGGACAAATATAAATATATATATATATATATATATATATATATATATATATATATATATATATATATATATAATATATATATATGTATAATTGTATTTATATGTGAGTGCACACACAAACAAAAAAGATCTGAATACACTAAAAGTCGTCAAACTCATCATTCAAGAATAAAATATTATGTAGCAACCTTCCTGCATCAGCCTCTTCATTTCCCCTCACGTGAAAATAAAAGGAATTGGTACCAAGACTTTCAATTTTTATTCCAAGGTCATCTTCAGCGTACCTCAAGATGACTTTGGAATAAAAGTTGAAAGTCTTGGTACTTCCCTCTTTTATTTTCACGTGAGGACTTCATCCACAGGACCACTGAGGAAATATAAGATTTCCCCTCACAGAAGAATCACCCACCCTACATATACTGCAACGTTACCCTCTGTCTGGCACTCACTCTGGATATAAAGGACCCTCTGTTTCAACACCTCCTCCACTCTCTCCTCCAAGCACTTTCTTGCGACCCTCCAGCCTGCATTTCAGGTCACTGGCTGCGTTCACCAGAAAGGCTAGCGTAACCTTTTCCCATCTCCTGCCTTTCCTCTCGCAGACGTCTGCACAATCACCTGTCCTACATAAACGTAAACTTTTTGGCTTTATTGTATTTGTACAGATCATCAAAATTATAAACAAAAATTAGCACAAAATTATTTTATGTCCATTGTAAAACCTGTTGCATAATGTTCCATCGTTTTCTCCTAATACTTTCACTGTCGTAGGTTGCACCCCATTAACAAAATATCTTTAGACTTTTCGTTAAACGAATGACCCCGAAAAAAGTTAAGTATACCTTAGTTTTACCAGACCACTGAGCTGATTAACAGCTCTCCTAGTGCTGGCCCGAAGGATTAGACTTATTTTACGTGGCTAAGAACCAATTGGTTACTTAGCAACAGGCCCTACAGCTTATTGTGGAATCCGAACCACATTATAGCAAGAAATGAATTTCTATCACCAGAAATAAATTCCTCTAACTCCTCATAAGCCGGCCGGGGAATTGAACTCCGGCCCATCGAGTGACAGTCGGCAGCTCTACCGACTCACCCAACGAAGAATGACCCTGAACATCAAATGCAAAAGCTCCCTTGTGTAGATATTAACCTGAAAACAAGGACACGAAATGAAACCAGCAGGAGAAGGGAAATGAAGTAATATGCTGTACATTTAAAAATCAAAATGATTTCTCTTTTCCAAAAGAGGAGCCTTGCACTGCCGTGGAGTAATTCCGAATTACGTTATTAACCGCTGAATGAATGACTAATGTCACGATCAATATGATCTGGAGATCGTTAGGAAAGAAATGTCTACAATGAGCGATCTCAAAGAGAATTGTCATCACTGCAGGACTTTTGTTTCTTTGTTTTTACTGCCAAGAAAAAGATTATGGTTAAAAGCTCCTTTTTTTAACTAAAGATTTGTTATTATTATTATTATTATTATTATTATTATTATTATTATTATTATTATTATTATTATTATTACCTGGTAAATCATATCGTGGGAAATACCATTAATTATTAATTTTCCACACATGAAACAGCAGCTATGACATAGCAGAAAAATTAATAGATATCTATAACTGCATCTCAGTTATCGTTGTTAAATATTAATTACGTAAGATGTTTATTTATTTACTTATGTACCTGTTCCATATAAATTGGACATCAAATCTAGGCAATTTTGCTCTAAAACATCTTTATATTACTCTGAAATTTCTTGTTCAAGACTTTTTATGCTACACAGAAAAAAAAGAAATTTATGTTTACACATTGCGTTTTATAACATAGGTTGATATTCTTGGAAGAGTGACAGTTTATATTTTCAAGACTTAGTTTTCTATAAAGCTTTCAAACCTAAATTATTAATATTATAGCTACTACAAAAAATATGAAAAATCAGAGCGTTATCACTGCAAAAACATACACGCTTTATATCAAGTACCAAATCCAATCTAGATACAAACTCATTTTACTGCTTTAAATATGTAAAGGAAACCATCGCCAATAGAGAGAGAGAGAGAGAGAGAGAGAGAGAGAGAGAGAGAGAGAGAGAGAGAGAGAGAGTCTCCTTCAAAATAAACAGAACGTTATCCAAGGAGATAAAAAAAGGACTTATTTTGAATTCAAAAGATATATAAATGTTGTAACGAACAACCAAGTCTAAAAAGCCATAATGATATGATGAAACGCCTCATAACACTCACGTTCCTCATCATAACGAAGCATCACGATGAGGCGCCGGATTATAGTGTCAGTGACAGCGTGAAATGTGACGGTTTAAGATCTCTCGATTATATTTATTTGGCTCGTCCAGAAGAATGGCCTCTGAAGAAGTCTTGGTTTCTAAGGCCTTCTATTATTATTATTATTATTATTATTATTATTATTATTATTATTATTATTATTATTAAAATCACAAACTTAGAGGCAAATAGCGTAAATGGCCATGAATTTGCCTAGAACACACATGAGGGAATATAATTACCCTACCTGAGAAATATGAAACAAATAACAAACAATATGGAGTCTTAACTGACAACAGTAATGACAGAAAAACTTAACATTTTCCTATCTAATATTTATAAGTTCCTTGATGCATAAAATGTCTACGATATTTTCGATAATTCTAGGGTCTATGATATTTTCGATACCTTTATCCCTACTAACGTTTGAAATTGTGATGAAAAGAACATCCTGTTCTATCACGTTACCAAACGCCCACAATTACGTCAAGGGCCTCACATAATCTTCAAGCAAATGCTTGTTTTTTATTCATCAGGCTAAACCTTGTCTCTTGTCTTTGGAACCCACGCTTCTGTAGAACGGTCTATTTAGAGAACCTGTGACCTGTTATAACATACAACGTCTATCTCAGTTGAAATCATTCCGAATCTGATACTGAGGCTCGAAACACAACACACACACACACACACACACACTCACCTTGGTTTTCACTTATGGAAAATAACAGCTGTTATATCTTCATGGGTCACATTTCTTCTGTTTATCTTATTTTCTATCATTCATCTTGTCGATGTTACATTCTTTGGAGAATAATTCCCTCACGTTTATGGCCATTTTAACAAGAATCATTTTCATCGAACAGAATTATTCCATGTTATGAAAGTTAAATCTCCATTTTAATTTAACTTTACAAAAGTAGACTAACAATGATTTATAAATTATATATATATATATATATATATATATATATATATACACATATATATATATATATATAAATATAATAACAATAACATAAGAAGATTAGACGGATTTAATGGATCAAAAGACCATTACCCGAACACTGGAATACTCTCAGAAATTATTATTATTATTATTATTATTATGAAGAAGAAGAAGAAGAAGAAGAAGAAGAAGAAGAAGAAGAAGAAGAAGAAGACGAAGAAGAATCCTTAACTCCTCCTAATAACATCAATCAGCGCACAATGTGAATGAGAATAATTTTTTCTCCATTAAGCGAACATCTGCCATTATTCACTGTCCATAAACGCCGAGAGCACAAGGATATTCATAGGAGCCAGAGGAGTGATTCCAGATTGATTTGTTTTCCCAAGAGGCTTCTCGGAGTTTATGGAGACAGTTCGTGGAAAAGACACTTCTCTAATGCTGGTAGTAATATGCCGGGTTCCCTAGTTCATGGGTAGAGTTCTAATGCCTGCGTGAGCAAATACTTGGCCACAAATATATAGTTTATAATATCGAATTCACTATACCTTGTTATCAATTCACTAATGTAATTCAATATGGAATTCATTATACAGAGGAATAGTATACACCCAAGGAGAATTATGATGAGCTTCTGCGCCGGCCAGGATTAGAACCCTGGTCTGGTTTAGATACGACACACAGTGACTTGGCCCACCCATGGGTTTATCAGTTATAATTTTCCCTGGCCGTAAGTTATTTTCGAGGTATAGTGAAATCTATACTGAACGATACTTAAGGTCTAATATTTGTGAATATAAAAGTTACATGTATGAAAAA
The DNA here is from genome assembly GCF_040412425.1 of Macrobrachium rosenbergii. Lineage (NCBI taxonomy): Eukaryota > Metazoa > Arthropoda > Malacostraca > Decapoda > Palaemonidae > Macrobrachium > Macrobrachium rosenbergii. The sequence continues at coordinate 15,485,906 of NC_089785.1, read as the reverse complement.
AAAATTCACATACATACATACATACATACATACATACACACACACACACACACACACACACATATATATATATATATATATATATATATATATATATATATATATATATATATATATATATATATATAAAACCTACTATTCACGGACTGTTGGCCTTTATACGGAATTAGTTTAAGAAGGGATCGCTTGACGGGCATTACGACATTACCTATGGGGAGTAATTGGTGAAATAGTTCTCACAGAAAACAGAGATTCAAGCGACGCTGTAATAGTTTTATCTCAAGAGACACCTTTTTGAGACAAGAAGCGCTCCCTACTATTCTGATTATCAGAAAGCTCCTTTGAAATCAAACGAGACGATACTGATCACTATTCACTTCTCTAAACCCTTTGGGAATGACAAACTGTTCATTGTTGAGCTGCTCTTCAAAATAAAATTATGTATCTTTTTTCGATGATTAATCTTTACAGCATTACAAAAATATCGCCCATTCATTTCATATGGTTTTTGAATTCTTATTAAATGTTGAATAAGAAGAAAATATCCTGGTTAAAATTTCAGTAGTCAACTTTGATTTAAAAGTGATAATTTGAACACGAAATCACTTCTGGTATCGGTAAAATGAGCTCTGATAA